>NC_049203.1:68856517-68986517 GCF_013347855.1 Anguilla anguilla | reverse complement strand
CACACACACACACACAAATGAAGAGATGCTCAGTCCCCTGGGTGTCGCAGACAGAAGCGATTTAATAAATCGGGCCCAATCAAGCTCGCCCGAGAACCAGAGCCACGGCAATTACTACTGACCGGCCCCTTCCTTCAGAGCAGAGAGGATGAGCCAATCGGCTCGCAGCGCCACCTCCCGCACCGACCAATGAAGACGCGAGGGCCGCCTGATTGGTTATGATTCTTAGCAGCTCTAGGCTCTTGCCCAAAAAGCCGACGATGTCACACAAAAAAAAAATACTCTTATGCTTTTTATGACCACAAAAGGGTTTTAAACATATATTTAATGATGAGTGCACTTGGCCTAGTGATGTTTTTTTTTCCATTAAGAGACTTTGAAAAATCACCCTTAGTGAGTCACACTTGCCAAAAGCAAGTAGGTTGAAAACTCAGATGACTGAAAAATTCTTCAGTTCGATTCATTCAAAAATATGTTTGTAAGGAAAAATATACAGGACCGCAAGACAGCTTTGTTTTGTATATAGCACAATGACGTTAGTGTTCAGAATTACTGTCTAGTTTACCGTCCCTAGATCACAACCACTATTGGCGTGTAGTCAATACACAAGTTCAAAGAATAGTTGCCTTTTTTACCTCATGAACTGTTGTGTGAAGTAAAAAAAAAAAAAAAAACTATTGGCATGTGAGGCAATACATGATATTTTTTGTTGTTGTTTTTTTTAGGTTTTTTTCGACGAGTGTCTGTGGTGCCTTTTACTAAACCAGGCGCACGTGCCCCAGGAACTGAACCACATCTTGGGGCACGTGCCCCAGGAACTGAACCACATCTCGGGGTGTCCGCCCCACGCTCCCAGTTTTCCGCCGGGCTTCCTGCAGCGCCCCGCCATCCTCGTCTCGCGGCCAGGCTGGAATAGCGGTAACGATAACAGCTCTCTATTTATACCCCGCCGCTGGCCTCGCCGTCTGTACCTGGGGAGCTGGCTTCCGCCATTATCTTCCATCGGAAAAGGTCACCTTTTCTTTTTACGGTACCCCCCCCACCCCCCCCATCCGTCCAGCTCCACACCAGACGACCCGCAGCTACGCAAGGGCCTCTTCTCCCACGATTCCCGATCATCGCTGCCAGGATTCCCAATCACCACCAGTATTCCCGATGATCACCACCAGAATTCCGTATCGCCACCAGGAATTCCTGATCGCGATAAGGATTCCCTATCACCATCAGAATTCTTTACCACTACCACAATGCCCCATCACCACCAGAATTCCTTAACACCACCACAAGTTCCAGTTGGGAAGAGGAATCCACAGGGATCAGAAGGCTGTGGGATGCGTGCTCTCCCAATCAATCAATGACTCCATGGTTTTCCAGAAAAAGTTGCTTTAGCAACAGACATCACCAAACAATTTTACACTTTTATCTCGTACATTTTCATTAGCGTAATTTCACGCGCGCGATCGAGCAAGGTAATATGGATTCCCCAGGCCATTGGTCAGTGGAAATTGAGCTCGGCCAATAACCGACTGCAGTCTGCATAGGGTTATTGGATCGATATTACGTCACAGAGAGGGAGACTGAGAAACTACAACACTTTGATTCATAGACCAAGATCAGTGCTCATATCTTTACAATACCCCAGTAAACAATAACTGCAGAGTAAAATGTCCATTGTCAAATTAACTCTTACAGAGTACGTACGCTCCCTGTTGGATTCACACATACTCTGTTGAATTAACACTGGGCATTTAAGTGTGTGCCGGCTGACTTTGTGCGTAGATATGAACATAATCCAAAAAGTTTTAAACTCTCACTCACCCCCAGCTCACGGCGCTTTCTCTAGAAGCTGGCGACGCATCGCGCGCTGAAAATCCGCCGCGAGCCGTGACGTCTGTGTCCGTCAGGCGCCGGCTCCACGCCGACTCCACGCTGGGAAAATGGATTAAAACCTGTGACTCAGTGACTTTGATTCGCCAGGTGAATGAAGGAAAAAAAAAAAGTGTAATGTAAACGTGTGAGACTCAGGTTGCGTCCGACGCGCCGCACGAAATAATAACTTTGAGAGACAATTGTGTGAAAAGGGAAGAATTGAGAAGGGAGGGTGGGGGTTGAGAGGGTTGGGGCGGGGGGGGAGGGGGGGGGGGGAGAAATGACTGCGGGTTTCAGAAGAAGCTTCTTTTTTTTTTTGCAGACAGGCTGCTATTTCTCGAGGAGAGCAAGAGTGGGCGTTCCACGGCGGGGAGCTTCGTCAAAATGGCTCCCTTTCCTCGTCACGCTGTCACTTTAATTTGAGCGCGGCGCTTAAGGTCGTGAGCGCGCGCCCGCCAAAACGCGGGGAGCGGAGACAGAGGGGCCGCGGACCAGAGCCTCGTCTTTCGACGGCGGATCCGCTGCATGGCAACCATCGCTATGACCACCGGCCCCAAAGTTGGGCTTCCATTCTACTTTTTTTGAGTTATACTGAGTTAAAGCAAAAATAAAAAGTGCAAACTTGTGTGAAATAAAGTACTGTCCACATCATAGAACCAATGGGTGGTTCGTGTGCTCAAGCTAATGCTTTTATTGAAAAAAAAAACATTTATTTTGCAGGGTGGTATTTCAGAAAGCAGCACTGCTGAGTTACCTGGGTAACTGCACGGAGTAAAACCCGGAAACAGCTCTTTTTACTTCAGTCCGTGTTCCAGCTTTGGATGGGTTCCAGGTTTTACTCAGTGCAGCTATCCAGCTAACTCAGTAACCCTGGGGTGTATTTCACAAAGCAGGATTACCGAGTTAGCTGGATAACTGCACTCAGTCCATGTTCCAGATTTGGGAGGATTCTTGGTTTTACTCAGTGCAGTTATCCAGCCAATGCAGTGATCCTGCTCAGTGAAACAGGGCCCAGGATTACCCAGTCAGCTGGATAGCTGAGTCAAACCCAGAATCCTCCAAAATGCCCAGGCCCCGTAGCCCATGCATCTCGAGAGCAGCACACAGTTCCTGCAGAGCGCCGTTATCCCCCCCCCCCCCCCCCCCCCCCAGACCCGAAATGCGCTGCTGCTCCACAGTGGCGGGTCGCGCCCACGCAGCATGCCCACTTCCTCCCTTTGTCCCGCCCACGCCACAGGAACTGGCCAACCACAACCCCTCATACGAGCTCCCAAACTCACACATTGCAACACGCCTACAGCCTGACATAACAGCTTTGCAACTGCATCTGCAGTTACAGTTTTTACGGGTTCGCTATCCGGCAGCGGCTTTCAGCAAAAGCGGCTTACATGCATTTTACCTGACAAGCAAAAAAACTCTTTAGCTACAGCAAAGAATTACAGCCAACATGGAAGTACATGCATCAAGACCTGCAAAATTAAGGATGAGAAATGTTAGCATTTCTTAACCCCTTTGAAGAGTAGTTCTTTTGGAATGTTTGTTTGGTTTTTGTTTGTTTGGTTTTTTTTTTTGAAAATTCCAAGTCAGTGTTCTGGAACTCCACTGCTTTCAGCCACCAGTAGTGATTGTGACATCAGCATTAGAATGTTGGGGTTAAAAGTAATTATGCATGCAGGTTACAACACTGAGAGTACCGGTGCAAGGGTCGGGGTTAGACTCGCCTGGGCACTCGCTCTATAGCCAGATGCAAGAGCCAGTAAACTCTGGAAGGGCCAGGAGCTGGGTAGGAATGGCTAAATGAATCCATGGTGAACACACCACCTTCCGCCCTTTTCCAACAACACTGAAAACACGACCTGAAACAACAGCTGACACTACGGGGCTCAACTGAGGAGATGCATCTGGAACGTAAATCACCCTTGATCAAACTTAAAAACTAAACAAAATGTTTCAACGCTTATTCAGCCCGACCCCGGCTCGGCTTTCTCGTTTGTATATGTTATACCGTACGCACACAAACACAAGCAGGACTGGCACATCGCTAACGCGTTACGCATTTCTACGCCATATAATCAACGGGCTGTTTCTGCGCCCCGCGGCGGCGGTGTCTGCGTTTCATTATCGTAATTAGTTTATACATGTCATTGACATGATTTGTTTCTCGTGGCTGTTTCGAAGCTGAGGGCATTGTAGGATCGTATAAAAGACACAGGAATGCAGCCGTCAGAACATTATACAGTACG
Organism: Anguilla anguilla; assembly: GCF_013347855.1. Classification (NCBI taxonomy): domain Eukaryota; kingdom Metazoa; phylum Chordata; class Actinopteri; order Anguilliformes; family Anguillidae; genus Anguilla; species Anguilla anguilla. Next base: position 68,982,405 of record NC_049203.1, on the reverse strand, counting down.
TATATCAACAACAGCCAGAGCAGCTTGCCCAGAGAACAGCGCACAGGACAGAAGAGACAGAACGTAGTGGGGAAAATAGTCGGTTCTGTTCTTTCAAAGCTTGCCTTTTCCCCACACGGCTTACTCACTGCAGTTCCTCAGCTTCTCCAGGCCGGCAAGCACACGCGAGCTGTTTTTCAGGTGGCGGAAAAGTGCTGAAAGTGTTTTGTTTGGGTAGAGTGAAGCGGTTATTTATTTGGCTTTTTAAGCTCGCGGGTGAACAGCGTGCGTCTCCGGGCGTCCTCCACTCCTTCGCACCAGAAGGGTCAGAGAGGTTTATTATTCTCACCGGTGCATGATGTAATTAAACAATCCCGCACCGAGCATTTCAATTAGGTTTCCAAGAATAGCCTGGCACCGGTGTTCTCTAAAACCCAAATTTAAAAAAACGCGTAACAGACACATCGTGTTGCAGAACACGTCGGAGAAAAGTAAAAGCGAGATGGCGGAGATTTAAATACATCCGCATCACCGCTTGACTGGGCAGTGTGCTCGCAGAAGGCCATAACTGGAAATATTCGATTCCCGTCATGTTTTGCTCTTTACGTTCCGGAATTTTTCTACTGGGCGCTTCAAAGCTGTGTGCCCGCGGTATTATGGGAAGGCTAATCCGCCTGAGACCCCTGCAGGAAAAAAATATCTTAAGTATTTTGAAGTTTTGACATCGTACAAGTGTCTCGAATGACAAAAACATGTTGCATTGAAAATATTTTCAAAAATGTTGTTTGTTTTATAAGAATGTTGTTTAGTTTTATAAGAATGTTGTTTAGTTTATTTTGTCTTTCTTGTAGCGTGGGTTTCAGCATAGTGTGTATATGTCTCATGAGATTAAGACCAGGGACTCATGTCATCTGTGGGGGACAAAAACAAATGACTTAGGCCATTATGGCTGCACATGAAAAATAAAATCCACAATTGTCGCACATCACCAGGGCAACGGTGACTCCGCCCTGTTGAGCGACCTGCAGGGGGCGCTCTTCCCGCAGGTGCGCCCGCCGCGCGCCTCAGCTTCTCGTTGGAAACCTGTGGACGACGTTCGGCGACGTTCTGGCCAACTCCGGAGGAAGAGGGAAAATTACCATGGCAACAGCAGCGCGCACCTACGGGGATATGTAAATCCGCACGTGCGAGACGTATAAATAGCGATTCTCCGCGTCTCTGCGGACGTGGCAGCGCTGTCGAATCCGGGGGAACGGGTGCGGCGATTGTGAATGATGTGTGTGTATACGCGCATGTGCGTGTGTATATATATATGTGTGTGTGTGTGTGTGTGTGTGTGTATATATATGCGTGCGTGTGTGTGTGTGTGTGATTTTTACAGTGTTTTGGCGGGACAGATGGAAATTCTTACGAGGAGACCGAAGGTCACCGCTCGGAGATACTCGTCACGCTGCCTCTGTTGTGGCAACCTGGGGAAACAGAGGAGCACGTTCGCCCGGGCGAAAAACAACAGCCCCCCCGCCCGCCCCCCCCCCCCCCCCCCCCCCCCCCCCCTCCAAACCTCTGGGCCAGGGCACTGTCTGGCACATCTGCACGTAAACCGTCCCGTCCCGTCGCACGGAGCCCTGCCAGCGTCAGGCGAGCTTCAGATAATCAACCGGGTCTGAATTCCAAAGAGGACTCTGAAATATGAATAAGAATTAATAAGAATGGAAGAATATTCTATTCTCTCTCTCTCTCTCTCTCTCTCTCTCTCTCTCTCTCTCTCTCTCTCTCTCACTCTCACTCACACTCTGGGGGATAGGTAATTTATACATGGTGGAACAAAAATGCATTAAAACTACCCTATAATATGAGCTGAGAATGTGCATGTTAATCGCATGTGAATCCTTCGATTACTAATCTAAGCTTGTGGAGTGTATAGCCAAATCGAGAAAAATACGTCTTTGTCCCAAACGTCACGGAGAGCACTACATATACATACATATAAATATATGTGTAATATAAATATACAAATATATGCCTTTGCTTCAGTACCGTAGTGGTGGTGACTGAACCACTGCAGATTTAAAATGGCTCCTTTCTATTTATATGAAGGAAAGGGGTTGGAATGTCTGCCACACAGCGTTCTCATCACATTCCTGCATAACGGTGCTTCAACGTTACACAAACGATGGGAGAACGTTGTGCGCAAGCTGAAAATATACATCGGGAAAAAGGCAAAAACCATGTGATCACGTGATACTTCTCCCTAGAGCCCTCTACAAGATCTCTTTTCTGATCTGTTCGCGGAGTTACAGGAAGCCTCCGACAGTCAAACAGAGACAGGGACGCGCATGGAGAGTTTTTAAAGCCCATTATAATAATTTGTACTCTCAGTGTAATTTCAGCAAAGGAGATATTTTTACCCAAAAAAAAAAAAAAAAAACAGCAGAGGTGGAAATCTAACAAAACGGTGACATTTTCCTGAACCTTTCCTCTGGTTTCCCTGGTGATTTACTGCATCCTTTTTCTCCTAGTGGAGAACAGGCCCTTTCTCTCCTGGACGGTGTCGGGTGGATCCCTCCCCCCCAGTCGTTACCAGGCGGTCCAGCAGCTCCTCTTCAACGCGGAGGAACGATAACAGGCAGGCCTAAAAATAGACTTATCTGAGGATTCCCCTCGCGTGGAGCACTCTTCAGCGCGGAGGCAACGCTAACCGGTCGCTGCATCGCTGCGTCGCTGCGTCTCGCATGTGCAACGCACAACCTCGATCAGCTGACCACATATTGAGGTCGGGGCCTGCTGAACTTTGGTTCCTGCTGTCAATCAAATCGTGTATCCCAAATCACGCAATCAAGTGCACACGCCTAATATAAACTGATATTTTTTGTAATTTTTTTTGTGATATTTTTTTTAGTCTGCATTGAGATAAACACTCCGATCGCTCACAGCATTCGGCTGAGCTGTCAGCAGCTTGTGAGCAGAGAGAAACGTGCTGAAAACAATGCACTTAGTCCAGTAATGAAACTCCCAGGGGTCGTTTCAATGAAGCTGTGTCCCGTACGTACACTGATCACACCGGTGAGTGACTTCCCAGCATGCAGCTGGGCGAGCGGAGCTTGTGACCTTTCTGTTTGTAGCCGACGGAGAGAGAGGGGAAGGAGGCGCAGGTACGCGGACCGGCGGGACGCTTCTAAATTACCGCCATTCATTGCTGCGCCGTAGGTAGGCTCAGCGGGCCGAATGGCCTCCCCTGTGCCAGCCTGACCTGAGGTAAACTCACCCACCTCCATGGAAACACACAGGTAAATAAGAACGTATAGGTCTATTTGGAGAGGTGGGGGGGGGCACATTATTAAGATCTCTGTAGATAGTGAGACTCATCTATGCACCACGCTGCGGTGCCTTACCCGATTGAGTCGCCCAGCACCCCCCCCCAACTGCATTAATTTTAATAAATACATACCGCATATTCTATTACTATACTTCATCCAGTGGGACTGTGAAAATAAACCTTAACCCTGCTTCACAAGGCGTCAGCCAAGTAGCGCTCCGTCTTTGGAATTCTTCTATTAATAAAGAGATGATTCAGCCCGCGGCTCTTATCGCGTTTCATATAGAAACTGTCGATCGCTTAATGAAACGTAATGAGATTATTCCGACAGCCGCGAGCCCATTGCCTTATCTGGTGCGTTTCCCATTTCCCGAGGTAGCCCGTCTACGTCAACGTCCGCGGCCAAAATCACAACACATGCTCGAGATCCCGGAGAGGAAGAGGAAGAGGAAGACTTACCCCAGCTACATCACTGCACATCAGCTGCTACGTTTATGCCCCGAATAGTCTGATAATTTAGGTTTTTTAGCTTTAGTTTAAAGTTGATTTTATTTTAGTTCGAAAACTAAGTTTCGTTCATTTTATTTTGATATACAGTATAAGTGTATTTTATTTTAGTTAGATATTTAAGTTTATTTTATTTCACGTTCGTAATTAAGTTTTTTTTATTGATATTTAAAATCATTAAATTTTATCTTGATAATTAATTGTATTCTGTTTTAATTTTATATTTAAGTTTATTTTATTTTAAATTAATAATTAAGTTTATTTAATTTTAGTTTTTGGTCACACCTTTCAGTAACACTTCCTGTCTCTCAAACCTTTTTTCTTTCTCTTTTTGAACAGAGCAGTTTTTACTCATACAAATGTCTGGAGTAACTGCTAATTATCTCTAGCAACATTTGCAGCAAATAAAAGTGTTCTACCTAATGTAAGATGGCATTTATTTTAGTTTTTTGCTTTGACAGTGAGTGTGAATAAACACTACTGTAAATATGTCAAAGTTAGCCAAACGGCTAGTTTTCATCTATAATCATTTCTCAATAGTTTTGCTATTGCAGCAAACAGATGATGATTGGAAATAAAAGTATGTTTCAGCTCTATGTGAACAGGAGTATGAAACATTAAGCAGTGCTTCGCAATACATTTACATTTATGCAAACCATAGTGGAAACATTGATCACAAATGATTGTGAATATCTTCACTCACAGCCAATGTTTTTCATTGTGTTGCATGTGTTTTCATGGTATGCTCACAATAGACTCGCCATGTTTTATTTCTGTATCATAACATGATTGACTTTGTGAAACATTAGAGCCTTGCATTGTGTGAGCATGGCCTCTATTTTCTTCTGAGCACAGTCTTTTTTTCTGCAGTGTGCATGTAACTGTCTTGTTATAATTCATCTGATATTGTATGCTTAGCATGCTTTCTCCCCTGCTGTACCCCCAACAAGGATTTGAACCTGTACACCTTCAGATAAAGATCCAGCTTTATAATCATTAAGCTACAATGCCACAGTACACCTGCAGTTTTTACAGCCAGGTTAATTCAAAAGATCATAAATGCACTTTTAGCCTATTTTGCAAAAGGATGGAACATTCAATAGTGTGATTTAAATATGGCTCACTTTACTAAAATGTAACGGATTACATTACATTATATTTATTTGGCAGACGATTTTATCCAAACCGACGTGCAATAAGTGTACCCCGAAGGTCATTGGAACAACTACAAAACACAGGTCTGATAAGGTACAATATTCATATTGTAACAATTATTCATAGCCATGGACACATTAAGCCCAGTTCACACAGTAAACATTACTCTCTGAGCTAGCCTATGCTAAGTCAAACTAGGAGGAATGACAACAAGCTACACAACATCAAGATAATGATATACAGGTACAATATAAGTGCTGGATGGACCCCCGTTCTGAAAGATATCCTTTGGGTGCTTTCTTGCGGGGGGGGGGGGGGGGCAGCATCTGATTCTGAGGCAGGAGATTCTGGAAGGACGTAGAGGACTGAAGAAGAGGGGTTTCCATGGCGATGCTTATTTTTACACTGACGTCACAAACAGCCACCCAGGTTAATCCTGTGCAACAGAGAGAGTGAGAGTGGAGGGAGGGAGAGGAGGAGCAACAGAGGGAGAGGGGGTAGAGAAAGAGAGAGAGAGAGAGAAAGAGAGCATTTGAGGGAGAAGAGAACCAGTCACAGTAATCAATAGCATTAAGGCTTAAGGCCACAATATCACAGTTTCTTTTGTGTACTTTTGTGGACACAGTATCCCTGCTCTGGCTCATCAGAAACAAAATCTCATGGTTGCATCTAAAACTGCTTAAAGCTTTCAGGCATCATGTGTTGCTATTATAGCCATTTCACAGACATTCTCACAGTGTGGAAAGACAATTTTTTTTTTTACCATGTCAAAAACCCCAAGTATACATACAATAAAGCTTGATGAAGGGGATTATGTGAAAATGAAAATAACAAGACACCTTTTCCATCTTTCAGCCTTGTGCAGTACCTGCAAAGCATTCTGTGTGCTGGAAGCATAGCTACCCAATTCAGAGAAAGTGAACAATGCTGCCCTCTGGTGGCCAATACGGGGAAATATATTTGCAAATCTGGCTCAAATGCAGTACAGCTGAAAAGCAGCACAGGAGCTTTTCTTTGTCTAAAAGCACGATTGACTGAACCACCCTACATATGATAGAGATTGTAGTTATTTCTGAATTACATCTATATATTTTTTTATCATATGAGACAGCTACGGATGCCCGTTGCCCTTGACCCATCATTCCAAATCTGATTGGTCCCCCGCGCTGTCTGCTGAAGAGGGGTCGTGACCAAAGTCGCATGTGGGGGCCGGTGACTCATCGTCCCTTCCTGGGGGGAAAGGAGGTTTTTTTGGAGAGGCGGCGGGGCGCTTTTTTCTTGCACCGGGACGAGGGCCTAATTAAGGCCCCAGCGTGGCTTTTTCTGTGGCAGGTGCTCCTGGGGGCAGGCGGGGTAATGTGATTGTGTCTTTGCCAGCTGGTAGCAGAGCAATGGACACTTATCCTCAAAAAAAAAACTCCCCCAAAAAAAACAAACAAAAATGAAACACTTAAGTTGGCATGGTGATGCCCTCATTTCCACAGCTCTGCTCCATAATTCTGTAGAGCAGGGGGGTTTCAACCTTTTCTGATCCACGGTCACCCCCCCCCCCCCCCTCCCGGATCCATGCCCAATAAGGCACCCTGGGAACATCCATCATAAGTTAAAAATTATATTAAAAAAGGTGTTATCTTTTGAAATAATTTCCCAGAATGAATATATGGTAATTGGTTCATTGCATAGAAAGCCTGAAAAGGAACCCCCCCCCCACCCCACCCAGTACCTTCAAGAACCCCCAGGGGTCCACTGACCCCCTGTTCAAAACCCAGGCTGTAGTGTATAGAGGCTTTCACGTTGGTCCGAAAAGCAGGATTTTGGGGACATGGGGACAGCCAATGATATGGACGCTAGTGTAACCTGTTCCAGGGGAAGGAAAGGTAAAGGGAGCGGTAAGTTGAGGTGTGTGAGGTGTAGAATGCAGACTGTAACCTGAACTAATAGCAGGCCTGACAAACAGAAGGCAGGAAGAGAAAGATAACAGGAGAGAGAGAGGCAATAAAAAAAAACAGTCGATTAGTTCACGAGAAAGAGCAGAAACAAATGATCATTAGGATAATTGCCTGCACTTCACAGCACTTGAGCTCAGTTTTAGTGTCGCTGTTGTTGAAATGTGCGGAAGCTCAGCCCCAGCTTCAGCTGTGAGTGAAGCTACGGTGGCCCAGATGACTCAGCTCGTCTCTGATTCCTGCCACATCTGGCGTTTTTGTTTCCCTGTAATCCCCAGAGTCTGATCCAGGTGTTTTAAGCTGTTGTGCAAAAAAACCTGATTCGTTATGGAGGCCCACGGTTTAGTCTTCTAAGCCCCTTTGTGTGATTTTATCCTCTGCAGGATGATAACTTCCATTCCCTCTCTTTTTACGGGCCATTTTGGCAAAAGGGCTCTACCTGCATGGAGAACGTATTACTCATGGATATCAGGGACTGCTCAGGTGTTGAAATGTCAATGAACACATTAAAACCATTTCATTAATAACCGTTATTGCACAGTTTTGACCAAAGACTACATTGACTCTGAAAAAGACACAGCCTTTGCTCTTCTCGAGAATACCAGAATACAAGGAAGCTGTGTGCACAACTTTCTAGGCATAGGCTGCATAGGCGATTGCCTAGGGCCCAAATTGCCTAGTGGCCCACCCCCCCGGTCCACAATCACCATCCCACTGTGTCTGGGTACAAATTCACTCAAGAGGGCGTCGCCTAAATAATTTGCCAAGAGATACCAAAAACTTGCTTTGATTCCTCACTTAACACTTTAAGGCTTAACTGAGCATTCTAATGCTGATGTCACAATCGCTGCTGGTGACTGAAAGCAGCGGAGTTCTAGAATACTGACTTAGAATTTTGAAAAAAAACATTTTCCTTCCTTCGAAGAAAAAAAGAAAATTCCCCTTCTCCTCTTCAAAGAGTAAAATAAAGGGACAAAGTTCTAAGAAAGGAATAATTAGTATAGATGCTGTGTAAATTTTGAAAATGTCAAAAACAAATGAAAATCTCCTGAGTCTAATGGGTCCAGCGTCTGGTCTGAGGATGTGGGTCACTGTTCCCCTCCACTGCCATTCACCATTGCTGAACAGACGCCACATTTAATAAAAACAAAACAAGACCTTTTCCATGAAACTGCATCTTGCTAACCTGATTTAGATTAAGTACACACAAGAAATGTGCAAAGCAACTAGGTCAAGTCAGGTTAATGGGCCTTTTTTTTTTTTTTTACAATAAGTGCCACACACATTATTTATTGAATAGTCCATTAAGTTTGTTGCTGAGGAATGCTGATGTCGGTTACAGGCACAATGTTTCATGCTGTTCATCTGTAAAATATATTTGGGCACATTGTTTTGGTCACCTTATTGAGGGGAGGGTATCAGCGGGGGGGGGGGGGGGGTTAACTTTATATTGAACCGATTTTAAGAATAAATCTTAATCTTAATCTTACATAATATGTGCCAGGAATTAAAACATCTGAGTCTCCATCTTGCTTTAGAGACTCAGATTCAGGAGTTAAAACAGCCTCCGTCCTGCTTTGGAGACTCAGATTCAGGAGTTAAAGCAGCCTCCGTCCTGTCATGGCCTTACATGGCAAGGCTCCCAGCTGGAGAGTTTATTTTTACATTCTTTCCTCCGGGGGATTAATGTAATTCCCCTCAGCTGTAGGACCTATTGCCCCCCTCCAGGTTAAAAATAGCCCTCCTCCTCCTTCCCCTGTCAGTGATACAAAGGAAAGGGGAGGGGGGCGGGGACGGAGACGGGGGTGGGGGGGGGGAGGGGGAGGTCTGGCACAGAGAAGCACAAGTTCCTGCAAGTGTGAAGACGGGCTATGTGCTGAGAGGTGGTGTGAGATTCTATGCCTGTGTGTGCATCTGATTCCCTTGGAGTTCCCACAGCATTCTCAGAGTGTTCCCAGAGGGTTCCCAGGGCATTCCCAGGGCATTCCCAGAGTGTTTCCAGGGCGTTCCCAGAACGTTCCCAAAGCATTCCCAGAGCATTCCCACAGCGTTCCCAGGGCGTTACTACAGCATTCCCAAGTTGTTCGTAGAACATTCCCACAGCGTTCCCAGGGCGTTCCCAAGGTGTTTGTAGAGCGTTCTCAGAGCATTCCCTGGGCGTTCCCAGAGTGTTCCGTGGGTGTTTGTAGAGCGTTCCCAGGGAGTTCCCAGGGAGTTTGTAGAGCGTTTGTAGAGTGTTTCCAGGTGTATTCTTAGGTGACATTTACAACGCCAGAACATTAAAGAAATTGTTGTAGATTTACCCTTCCCACAGCTCCCGCGTTTCAGTTTGGCTTTTCTCTGCCCTGTTCCAAAGGCTGCCACAAATCATCGTCCACTGAAGGACCATCTCCCATCTCAGCACTCCCTCTGTCTCTGCCTCTTTAGCACCCCCAAGCGGTGAAATGAATCACTTACTGACATTAGAGCTGACAGGAGCTCTAATTACATCATCATCATCCTCCTCATCTTCAAAAGTCACACCCCCAACACAGGTGTTTATTGCATCATCGTTACCTTTAAAAACAGTTCTGACTGCTGTGATTGCAGATTAGATTCCGGTGTGATGTCGTCAGGTGTGCAGGAGCTGCATTTGTCAGCACTGCCAGAGCTCATTTCTATTTCCTTTTTTTGGTGTCACTTTTTAACTAACTTTTGTTGTTGTGTGAATTGTAGTTATTGAGTTCAAGATGGAGTCTGTTTGGACTTTATTTGTGGTTCAATTAGTGATGTCACAATAAACCCTCACAGAACCCTCCCAAACCTCCTCTGTGCTGCCATCTCTCCGTGTGACAGCTTTACCACAGGAGGCCTATACCAGTCAGCAGTTATCTGTTATCACCGATACGGCTGAAGTCTGGATCACGCACTATAGCTATGTTTTGTGCTCAGAAGCTCAGCTGCTGTGGAGTAACGCATTAGTTCACCAAAAGCGGGAATGATTAGATTGGAAATAGCAGCGGTCTGAATTCATCCAGAGGAGGAGAGGCTGATGAAGGATGGCTGTGCTCTGACAGTCTGTGTGGGTTTTGTGGATATTTTCAGGCCATTGCAGAGGGGTTAGAACACGCAGCTGCAGGAACAAAAGGTTTTTTTATTTATTTATTTTTAATCTACACACTACTTTAACCTTACTAGAGTCTTTAGAGTCTTGCATTTTTTAAAAGTAAATTGCACTGTATTATGTTGCATTACAGGGGAATAATCAAAGATTAGCAAAACAGCCCTACTTTCAACCCTTTCTGGTGTGAGGTCACAAATGTGTGATTAGAATGTTCTTTGCCAAATATTCTTATTCTGATGTCACAATCACTCCTGGGTAACTGAAAACAGTGGAGTTCTAGAACGCTGACTTATAATTTAGAAAAAACATTCTAAAAAAAACTACTCTTCAAAGGGTTAAAATAGTACCGGACAAACAATGAATTTTTTTCTGGTGTAAGATTACAAGTTGAGGGATGAGGTTGTTACCCTAAAAAGGTGGAAAATTGCTATCTGTGCTGTGGATTTATCACCTACACATGTTGTCCTGAGTATGACCCTGCAATCTATAGATCTATAGATCTATGATTTCTCCGATATTTTATTATCTGGATCTATGGTCTGAAACTCTCTGACCAGACAGCAAGTGTCCCAAGTGACTCGTAGTCCCATCTCCCCCCAGCTCAGATACTCCCGCTCAGCAGCACTGCCCTCGTCCTTGTCATCTGCGTGTTGCGAGGACCCGGCAAATTATTAATACTGCATACGTGAGGAGTCATTAACAGAGTGCCAGAGAGACTTTTAAATTCACACCATCCCTTATTAGCCCCCCCCCCCCCCCCAAATCCTTAATTTCCCGTCGCGAGCCGGATATAAGGAGGTGTCACTCCCGCCGCTCACAGATATAATCATCCCGCGAGAAGCCACCATTATTGCGGGCGCACACGTACTCATTTCGCTATTAATATCACCGCAGCAGCGGTCGGGGGCGAACGGCACGACCGACAGCGCTGGACCCCGCCGGCTCGGATAATTAATGTCTGAACTCGAGGAGCCGGCCGTTAGCCAGAGACAGCCCCGGCAGGTCCCGGTTTATCAAGCGTAACGGGGGCTGATGACAAAAACAAACAAAAACGCGGTGGAATCTGTTCCTACAGTTGGCTGTTGACCATAACCCTGGTCCTGATGTTGTACGGGACCTTTGATCCTTCAAACTGTGATTTAGTCTGTGATTTAGCCTTCTCCCTAATGGTATTGTTTTCAGGTAACCCACACAAAATAACATCCACCTTTAAGCGAGCATTACAAGTAGCACTTTTTGTGAATATCCTGAACAAATTAAGTTTTCCATATTTTCCATATAAAAATGTATTACTTGAGACAGTCTAACATAGCAAAGCACTCCCCCTGCTGGACGGGGCCTTAAATGATCTCTACATGTTTATTTAGGGTTTGATAACAGCCAGGGCCTCACACCCAAACCCATATAAGAGAGAAGAGAAAGATTCACAGTATGTACCCAACTCAGCTCAGCTCTTTTTTGAAGAGCCACAAATGTGAACCATGGAAAACGACTCATCTCGAGACATTTTACTACAATAAACAACACATCAAAATGATTTTTTTTCTCAAAATAATACACTGGGCTTATTTCTCATTGACCTGTGCCAGTGTCTCTCCCCCTTGCTGGCATTGGGGCATCACTGGGGCATCGTTGGGGGCATCATTGCCAGGGAGGGCAAAGGAAACATGGGGTGTGGGGGGGAGGGGGGCAGTCAGCTGACCCGTGGTGAAAGAGCACATGGAGGGGCTCTCTGTTATTTCACTGACGCCCCCCCGCCCCCCCGCCCCCCCCCCCCCCCCCCCCCCCCGATCCATCCAGCCGAATCAGCACTAAAACACACTCTGGCGCGCCCTGGATCCTTACTGGAAAAATACCCCTGATTCATCAGCAGGGCTTTGGGTCCTATTGTTTGGTGGTTTAGCTGCACCCATTGTTCGACGCCAGCACGTGCGGGACAACTGCCCCCGCTCTGTCTACCCCCCCTCCCCTGCCAAACCCCCCCCCCAAATACCCCCCCCCCCCTTTCCCTCTCTGTATTGATATTCAGAATCATCAGGTGGCTTCACCAAATCAGTGTACAAAGAGGTGTAACCCTACCAAAAAAATCTCACTGTGTGGCAGCAATGCCACTGTTTTGGTTGACCCAGATCAGAGATTCGCAAGCCTAACTTGATCTAATTTGACTAGTTGGTTTTTGGATTGTTATATGACTTATTCACATATTTATAACAGTTCATACACTACATTATCACGGAAAGAAAGTGTGTGTGTGTGTGTGTGTGTGTGTGTGTGTGTGTAAGATATCTATATGCTTAGAGGGTCTGTAAACATGAGAATATTACTGATATGATACATATTTCACTTATCCTTTAAAACATCCTAAAATGAGCCGTTATTTTTGCTGTACATATTTAACATTAAATCCTAATTTTTTATTTAAAAAAGAAACTAATTAGTAATCCTATTATACTTGCAATCAGCAGCCACTGGCAGAGCAGAACACTTTTTATGCAGTCCAACAGAGGGGGCTAGTGAGTAAGTAAGAAGAGCCCTCCACAGCCTTTGAGTGACATCACTTGTTAAATACAATCCTGGAGCCAAAAAAGGTAATATTTATATTATTATACCCTTCACCCTTCACAGAGAAATCCCACAGACCTCAAGGCTATAAATAGCCTTCCAGTCATTCTACCACAGAGCAGTCTGTAGAATCTAATTAAATAATCAAATTTGAAAAATACAAAGTTAGCGAACAGAGATGCTTTCCGGACCTGGGGAATGCATATTTTCCTACGGAAGTAATTATAATAGTATTTTCAGAGCTATTATTGTGAATGACCTGTGCCACGGTAACTAACTCTGGCCAAACATGCCAGATTAATATTGATATTTTACAGCTAGACTCAGAGAGGACACCTGTTCTCCTGGAAAGGGTTCAGTACTTAACTTGCATTGCTTCAGTATGTATCCAGCGGTATTAATGGGTGCAGTGCTATGCAAAATAAAAAAATTTAAAAAAACTTGTGTAAGTTGCTCTGGATAAGTCGTTCTGTAGTATAATGAAGTAACACGTCTAAGGCCGCGATCACTCTTGCCGATCAGACAAGGAAGGCCAAAGGCCTTGCGGTTTTGCTCGGTGGGGTTCATTGAAGGAGACGCTGTAAAATGGACGCCACGTTATCAGGGTTCATGGCATTCTAGTGAAGTGCACTGGTGGAGCTGACCGCCCCCGGATGGTACCGGCGGAAGTTTGGGTGCTCGTAGGAGACCCAGGCCTTTTCCAACGGTTCACTGCGGGGGTGGGCCTTGCAGAAACGGCACAAATGGTCACAGAGAGAGGACGGGGGGGGGGTGCTAGTGTCGCTCCATCATTTGCCCATTTGTTTTCCTTTAGTATTGTTTGTCATAAACATAAAATTTTTATTTGCACCGTTTTATGTCTGCTAACGTGCGCCCTTCGGCTCCAGGGTCTCAGTAAGACCCTCTCTGCGTAAATAAAGGTTAAAAACTATCACATGTCGCCTATATTCAGAAAGCCCAAAGTTGCCAGCGGTCTAGAACACAAAGGTGGGGGGTGGGGGCATTAATCAGTGTACTAACAGCCCTGTGTCTGTCCTACCATGCCGTCTGATACCCTAATAGGCCAGGAACACCCCGGGTTGCACTGGTCAACTTTTATAGACACTTGAATATGTTATCTAGGGCTCTTTCCAATCACTTATTTTGCCTCCTCGCATCCTTTCCTCGTGTCCTTTGCTCGCTTCCTTAGGTCCACCCAACGAAGGACCCAAGGAAAGGACACGGGGACAGAGGAACCGAGGGGTGCATTCCAACCGCTTATTTTTCACCTCCTCACTTGCTTTCCTTGCCTCCTTTCCTAGCATGGAATGCCAAACTGATCAAAAATGTGTGAAATTGACATGTGGGGCTCATTCCAATCACTGATTGTATTTGTCCTTGTCTCTGAGGCCCTTGACTGACCTGGAAACTGATTGAGGTGTGCCATTTTGAAGGACATTCCAGTCTGTTAAATGCTCCTTCAAAGAGCTAGGAGCTAGGAGGCTCCCAAGGGATTCTTGAGCAAGGAAGCACGAGTGCATCCTTTTGGGGAAGTATTTTTTCGGAATGCGTGACGCATAAAAATCTAACTGTGGATCCACCTTTCCCCATCGGCCACATCTGTAATATTGTGGATTCAAACTGACGCTCGAAAGGACAAGGGTGTTCTATTCGCCTAATGCACTTTGCAGTGGAACGTCCTTTGTTCAGTCAAGAGTCAGCTGGAAGCCTCATCAAATCATCGGTGGCATTATGGATGGAACGGAGTGTGGTGATCTAATCAGCTCATAATAATAACAGTAATATAGTGACATTAATTTCAGTTTGGCCTTCCATATTAGGAAAGGAGACAAGGAAAGGAAGCAAGGAGGATTAAAAAAAAGTGGTTGGGTCAAACCAAGGTGAACAGACTCTTTAACCAATCAATGTCTTAAATTAAGCACTCATGTGCAGGAACACGGACGCAGCAGCCCTCCAGGATTTCAGTTTGTGATCCCTTCTTTACAGTGACCAATTCTGATCATAACATTAAGACAGTTTGAGATCTGTGGACAAGAACATCCTGATGTTTTCTATTATTTACAGTAGGTGTAAAAATTATTTTTCTACCAGGTGATCTGTATGTCTGCTTAAACCACTTCTCATCTTCATGATAGCAAACAAATTTTTTTTTAGTACATCGGTTTATAGGACTGTATAGTATATCAACAGTATATATCAATGCAGTAATCATAAGGAGTAATTCACAGGTTTTCCTCTGTTCAGATTGATTCTTTATTGGCATAAGGCTGATACAGAAGCCCCAGGGACAGCCCTCTGGGAGAGGTCAAAGGTTGAAAAGCATCAGTGGTGGTTAACGCTGGGCGAGTGGGGGTGGGGGGTCGCTGGGTGAGGGCGGGGGGGGGGGGTCGCTGGGTGGGGGGGGGGGGGGGGGGGGGAGTCGAGGAGCCGCGGCACCTCAGAACTCAGTGATTCGGCGGAAGGAGCCGATGGCGGGCGCGGTGGCGCCCCAGTCCGTGTGCTGGCGGTACTCGCCGCGCTCCAGGAAGTACTGGCGCCCCCTGTAGTTGGGCAGCTCGTAGAACACCCAGGCACCGTCAGACACCGCGCACGACTGCACGTCGCGGAACTTGAAGGCGTCCTGCACCGACGGGCAGTCCTCGCCGTGCTCCGCCATCTGACCCTCGAAGTTCGGGCGCTCGTAAATTCTGATCTTGTACGAATTCCCGTAGGTCTGCAACGGGAAGCACGTAAACACACGCGTGGGTTACAAATCTCTTTTTTTAAAGACTCTTTTATCGGGCAAGAATTATGATTAGGCTTGAACACGTAACGATATCAACAGGTTCAACTGTAAGACAGTGTTAAAATGACCGTACACAGTTTGCAAGGCCTTGCTCAGGAGCATATAACCCGATTAAACTATTCAGGGAAGCCCTTGCCTTCTAAACCAGGTAAGGGATATGCTATGATATCTATTGTTTACTCCTTGATCATACCACAGTTAACGCGTTATGAAAACAAACCCTAAAATACAACAGACTTCGGATAAACACGGTCCTTTAAAAGGTTTTCTTGGCACACATCCTTCACCGTTTTATGGGTTTGGGTGAACCGCTGCCAAAAAGCGTCCCTTTAATCTCCACTCATTGTGAGTCGGGCTTCTGACAGATTAATTCCCTGTTGCTGTTCCCATTTGGCATTCCCTCCTGTGCCGTGCGCTTCTCTGGAAAAACCAGTCCGGCACTCTTTAGCGTCCAAACTCTCCACGGGCACAAATTCACGACAAAGTCACCGCAGAAAAGCAATTTGCGTAGTTCTGGCTGCGTACTCCAATGAGAGCACATGTTGCCCTTAAAATGAAAATACGGTATACCTGCTTTTGCCTTCTAGGCCACATGCACCATGCAGCATTACAATTACGAAATATAGAAAGTACAGTTCAGTGATATTAATAATACATTTGTCAGTAAAATCGTCTACTTGACTGCACATTAATTCTGCATAGTAAGTCTGCACATTCCTGTATCATTAGTACTAAAGCAGTCCTCGCAGCACAACGCTTCTGCACAAGGGAAATATTTTGCCGGCTCACGTTTTTGATCCAGCGGCACGACCTGACGCTGTCGTTGAAGGCTGACCACTGCTGCGGGTCGGGGTACTCCCCGCGGGTCAGCACGTACTGGTACCCCGTGTAGTTGGGGCGCTCGTACAGGACCCAGCAGCCCGTCTCCACGCGGACGGAGTTGCAGCGGGAGAAGTGGGAGTGGAGGTCGGCGCAGTCGGCGCCGCACTCGTAGCGGCGGCCCTGGAAGCTCTTGTCCTCGTAGAAAATGATCTGGAGGGGAACGGAGGACCACGGGCATGAAGGTGAGCGCGTGGGGGGGAAACAAGAAAAATTAAAAATGTTTCTGCGACGTTTTCCAAACAACAACATTATCTGCCTTATTATTGTAGACAAAAGTGACTTTTTTATATCAATGGCAATTCAAAAGCACTGTTAATGAAAACAAACTGCCTTTTTTTTTCGTCTTTAATTAAACTTGAATTAGAGGCAGCAGTAAATAATGGCTCAAAAAAGAAATTCCTCGAGAAATAAAAATAAAAAATGCGTAAAAAACATGATTCTAATTTCTGTAATTTCTCTGTGTCTGAGCCTCAGCGAAGCTAGCTCACTTTAGAGTTTATTATATTTGATAAGTTTATGGAACATTATGTTTGCTATATCTAAAGCATGATTTTTCTAATAACCCTTTGATAATGCACTGCAATCTCACCTTCCCCATGGTTGTCAGTGTTTGCCTACCCACTCTGCAGTCAGAGAGATGAAGTTTATATGCATTAGCTGAACGTGCTGACCAGGGGAATCCAATTGTTATCTAAATTTCCCTGATTTGCATATCAGCAAAAATGCCTTTTGTTCAACTTTGATTTCCCTTTGTTCCTGTGTAATGACCCTGCATCAACGCATTGCTGGAACCGCGATATGAACTTTATAATGGACAGCCAACAGTACAGCATTTTTTTTTTACAGCATTATTTCATGCAACTCATCAACGGTGCAATTTACTTAAATTTGTGTCTGGACTCAATATTTAATTTCACACGGACACGTGTTCAAGTGGCTCTTAGTATTGCTTGTGTTTCCGTTTTTAAGTAATTATATTTTAGGTTTTTAGCAGTTTATGGATTATAATAATATTTCATGCATCTCAAATTGCATGTATGAAACGTGCTTGCAATTGCAGACAACAGCTTCTGACACGTTTGAACATAAAAGAGAGAAAAGGTTATTTGCCTTACTTTTACTGTCTTGTTCATGAACATGACAACAGAACAGAAATCAGAAATCAATTATATTATTCAACTGAACCAACGTTATTGTGTTCCATGTTACATATGCCCATCTGACGGGTGAGGTTCTGGAATATTGGGGAACTTTCCCATTTGGTTGTAAGACAACAGTATGACGCAAAGGTTTCCCCGAAATAATTTTAGATTGTTCTGTGCTTATTGCATACACCTTAACCTGTGGCGACCCCTGATGGTCACCGTGGTGATAATGAAAACACACTGTGAACGCTACATTCAAATGATATTGAGGGAATGTAGCCAAATGCCAGACTTTTTGACAACTGTGAACCAAGTAAGAAAAAAGAATGAAAACAGAATAAAGAATTCACTTTTTTAAAACTGAAATAATAATTTGTACATTTTAAGTAACCATCCCTGCAATAGTCCTTGCAACATAAAAACCATATTGAATGGGCATCTGATAAACCAGACAAATGTACAGAGCATATATTGTACCCCAACAATCTGGGAGTAGATACTGTACCCCAACTTTCTGGGAGTGTATACTGTACCCCAACATTCTGGGACCACATACTGTAACCCAACATTCTGGGACTAGATACTGTACCCCAACATTCTGGGAGTGTTCGGTGAGCTAAATTGTGAGCTGCATTAGCTCAGCACATACAGCGATCCTCGGACCTCTGGGAAAAAAAAGTGCTAGCACTCTCGAGCGAGACACCCAACCCCTAATTCCTCTTGACAAGCTGGTAGGCGCCTTGCATGGCTGCCTATCACCATTGGTGTGTGAGCGTGTGTGTGTGTGTGTGTGTGTGTGTGTGTGTGGGTGACTGAGAGGCATTAAATCGTTAAGTGCTTTGTTTAGCAGCAGATGAAAAGTGTAGTTGTTATATAAATGCAGTCCATTTACCGTTTATCACACAAGAAAGCCTCAAGACTGACGATTTTGTATTTCTGTCCAGCACCAATCAGCCCCTCTCCTCATAAACATCCCTGCCAGAAAATTCTGGCCTTGCTCCAAATAGTATTCTATGCTTATGTCAGCTAAACATAAAAGCAGACATGGTGTTGCTGTAGATACATCAAACTTGTTAATCATGATTTAATTTACCTTTAACCTGCTAGAACGTACTGCAGAACACAAGTCTAAATAAACAGTCACTATAGGGAAAACAATCCATTTCTATTTCCTGAGTCAAGATAAGGTGCCGTATAAGTAATTGCTGCTTTCAATAAATATCTAAAATGGAAAAGCACACCAAAAACAGAATAAGGAAATCAGGAACACCATGTTAATGAATGCCCTGGTCATCGCTTCCCTTTGTCCACAAGCCACGATAGTATGATTGAAATTAACAGCACGTACTGTACAGTACAGTCCTGCTTATTCATCAGAACGGGACATTTAAATAACAAAAAGCTGTCCCATGGTCTATAAAGTATAAAAGCTGCACCCGACCACAGGGCATCAGACAGAGTACCGCAAGACATCGCAGCAGACATGGGCAAGGTATGTACTGGATGAAATTATCGAGCAAAATTTAACATTTTTTTGAGAGAAATCAAATCGTGGTCCCAGAAAAAGACACAATTTGGTACCTGGTGTGAGGAGCATTACTACCTCCACAAATATTGTGTTAACAGATAATCAGGTTTATCAGGATTTCATATCATTGGGGTAAACGTTTAAAAACAGTCTCTGCTGTCAGTTCTACTGCTCTGAAAAGGTGTTGTACAGGACAAACTAGTAGGAATAATGACAAAATAGCTGAAGAGCGCCTGACACAAAGATGCTTTAAAGGAAAGTTGTAATTTGTGAAATTGTAGTAGATTACTTTTCCTCAACTCGTCTCTTGGTACACAATGAAATGTCAACAAGAGTTAATTCAATTCTTAAAGAGTACATGTGAGTCTGTGGCCAGCTGTGTGTACTATGTAATAGTTGATGTACTGTAACACTGTAACTGTAACACAGTTACTTGCTCTATTTTTGGCAGGTAAGATGTAGTCAGTTGTTTTAATATAACTGCATAAAAAGTTTTGCTGTGCAAAGCAAAAATATAGCAATCTATGGGGGAAAAAATACACCATGTATATACATGATGGTTTACCGTTCTTTTTTTTTTATTTATCAGATCATCTTCTACGAGGACAGGAACTTCCAGGGCCGCTCCTATGAGACCAGCAGCGACTGCGCGGAGCTCACCTCCTTCCTGAGCCGCTGCCACTCCTGCCGGGTGGAAAGCGGCTGCTTCATGGTCTACGACCGCTCCAACTACATGGGGAACCAGTACTTTGTGAGGAGGGGCGAGTACTCGGACTACTCCCGCATGGGCATGAGTGACTGCATCAGATCCTGCCGCATGATCCCCATGGTAAGAAATCTGTGTTTAACGGTGCATAAAGGTTGCAGCGCTGTTTGTGATTGTGGCTGACTAAAACCGAAAAACATTTTAAAAATCATTACATAGTTGTCACTTGATTTCTTCTCGATGATAAGTTAAGACATCTTAGTTTTGCAACTAGTGTCTAGGGCCTTTGTCTTGTTTTTTTATCATATGGCGTTCATCTTATTTTCAGTTTACTTGCACATATTTATTGACATTAAAATAAGTAAAATATTTATTAGAAATGTTGTGTTGGTTTCAACATTACGACATGATAACCCGTATATGTAGACTCAAGCCTTCAACATTTTTTACAGTTCTACAAATTCAAAAAGATCTGCTGATGTTACCCATGAGCTGGTATTATTTGTGGTCTTAAATCCTTTGATTTGAAACTAAAATACAGGTCTGACTTTGACTGCCATTTTTCTGTGTTAACAGCACAGAGGATCCTTCAGGATGAGGATCTACGAGAAGGAGAACTTCGGAGGTCAGATGCACGAGCTGATGGACGACTGCGAGTCATTCCAGGAGCGTTACCGCATGTCCGACTGCCAGTCCTGCAACGTGATGGATGGCCACTGGCTCATGTACGAGCAGCCCCACTTCAGAGGCAGGATGATGTACATGAGGCCTGGGGAGTACAGGAGCTTCAGAGATATGGGCTACAGCAACATGAAATTCACGTCCATGAGGCGCATCATGGATACTTGCTAAATTCACTGGCATTAACTTTTGAGATGCCTGATGAAAATATAAAATAAAAAAAGTAAAATTTGTTTGATTGTCATTTTGTTTTCATGTGTCCTGTAGAATGGATTAATACCATTTAAAAAGGTGAATCGAGCACTGTCAATAAATTAAGGAACAGTACAAAATTTTAATTTGACCCTTTGAAGAGTAGGCTTTTTTCTAATGTTTTTTATTTCCCTAAATACTACGTCAGTGTTCTAGAACTCTACTGCTTCCATTTACTAGCAGTTATTGTTACATCAGCATTAGAACGTTCCATTATGAACATTCTATTCACATATTTGTGATCTCACATCTTAAAGGCCCATGCAGTAATCTTTTTTTGCTAGTCGTCGAAAATTAGGTGCATAGCAACGAAGTAGCATAGTGGATCATGGTATTCGTAGTGTTTTTCCAAGGCATGTGTGTCTAACAAGTTAGAGATTTGCCTGAGCCCGAGGTGGGATTTGAAAGCTGGGCCTCTCACCCTTCCAAAGATTTCATAGGCAAACGTGTTACCAGTTAGCTAAAGGGCGAAATCGTCCCTAGCCAAGGGTAACGTTGTTATTTTACTGTTTTTTTTTCAATTTTATGTGAGGGTTGCCTCGCCAGAGAGTATTGTCACGGTAACCTGCTTTAACAGACCTTTGCTTTAAAGCACCTTTACTGTGCTTCATTAGCGAACTGGCCGAGCTACACCTGCTACACTATCCCCTCTTTGACTCCCCCTCCATTTGAAACTTCGCAGCTACTACTTTTTCTTCACGATTCTGATCCGGTCCACTGTAACAAACGAGTCAGACATTTTCCGGGGATGGGATTTAAATCTGCTACACACGGTTTATTCAGCAAAATGTTAGCTAACAATTCCTTTCAATGTGATGAGTTTGTTTCCATAGTGATAAGCTGCTCAAGGGTTACAAAAATGCACAGTCAAAAACAAAGAAATACAAAATCCAGAATATGGAAGCTTTTTGTTTATGTGAGGGCACCATATTGAATGCTACTTAACTGGAAAGTATAGTATTTATTAGTATGGATCCATATGGAACCATATCCATAGTCATTTAATTGCATTTAGTGTAGTATGGATTATTTATGTGAAATTGTAAGTCTTGGAAATGACTGCTATATATTATCAGTGTAATTCACATACTTTATTCTGCAGATCTATTGTTCTACTCATTTAACAAAGTTATTGAACTCTTGAGACTGCAGTGGCCATGTCTTTCTCCAGTGATAAAGTTTCTGATTCATGAAAGCTAGCAGGAAACTAATATCAGCATATCCTCCGAGAAGCCTGTATTAGCTAGCTAGCTAGCTGCAGAATTCCTTTTGGGTTTTTGTCACTGGGTAACAACCAAACTGAGGTTGGCACTGGATCACTTACTGCTATAGCTAGCATGGACAACCAGCTGAAAGGTCCCATCAGCTAAGCTAGCTAATGTGATCTTTCTGAGGTTCACGGGATATAATGTCAGTTATCAGGCAAATACTGGAAAATTCACAATCATTTTCATTATCTGACCAAGATAAACCAGACTAGTTTAAATTAAGCTGACCAACAGCAAACCAAGGTCTTGCAAACCTTCTGATAATGATTTTATTTTTTAGAGAACACATCAAGTGCTCAAAGCACAGTCAAGACGACAAGTAAAATAACTGGAAGAAAAAATATCAAAAAGTGAAATTGAGTTGTTTTAGCTAACTAGGCTACAGTAGCAGCAGTTGAAAGAGTTTAACGTAGATGCTTGCCCTATTTGGTTCCTTACCAATTACAGACATGTGTTGTGTTTTTTTTTGTTTGTTGTTGTAACAATCAAATGGGTAGGATAAAACTCACACTTTATAGTTAAGATGAATCACAGATGAATAACAGCCCACAAGTTTACTTGGCCGTGCTTTGCGTATGCGTAGGTATTACTAAGGCATAGGCTACATTTAATGCAGTTCCCCATCTTTAAAGACATTTGCTTTATGAGAAATTGTGAAGGTAGAATTGAAAATCCTGCCGAGACTAGTGGGATTACTCTCCTGTTTTGACCTCTCCACTGGGCTGATCTAACAAAGATTATAGGTTTTACCATTCTTCCACCAGTATTTACTTCCAACTGCTGGAAGACAGCCATGTTAGACAGCCCAGCTTAAGGGTAAAACCAGTCCTATATCCATCCATTCATTATCTATACCCGCTTATCCTGGGCAGGGTCGCGGGGGGGTGCTGGAGTCTATCCCAGAGTGCATTGGGCATTAGGCAAGGATACACCCTGGACAGGCCGCCAATCTATCACAGGGCACACACACACACACACACACCATTCACTCACACACTTATACCTATGGGCAATTTAGATTCTCCAATTAGCCTACCTGTATGTCTTTGGACTGTGTACCCTGAGGAAGTCCACGTGGACATGGGGAGAACAAGCAAACTCCACAAAGAAAGGCCCCAAGCCGAGATTTGAACCCACAACCTTCTTGCTGTGAAGCCATGTCTCCCCAGTCCCCCAGTCCTGTATCACCTTTTTATTTTCATTACAAGAGTCATCACTCCTACCACAGAATAATTTAATTAGAAATTTTTTATTTTTTGTGAATTTAACAGGAATCCATGATGCGCCTCATGGACATGAATTTCGTGTTGCTGTAGCCCATATCTCTGAAGCTCCTGTACTCCCCAGGCCTCATGTACATCATCCTGCCTCTGAAGTGGGGCTGCTCGTACATGAGCCAGTGGCCGTCCATCACGTTGCAGGACTGGCAGTCGGACATGCGGTAACGGTCCTGGAATGACTCGCAGTCGTCCATCAGCTCGTGCATCTGACCTCCGAAGTTCTCCCTCTCGTAGATCCTCATCCTGTAGGATCCTCTGTGCTGTTGAATCATGAAAAATGAGTTACAGGTCAACCCCACTACTTCAACTTCAAATCTCGTAATAATCAAACAATAGCATCAGCAGATATTTTTGAATTTACAGCAGTAATTACACATCCTGAGGGCTCACTAGTAAAACTGATTGATAGAGGAACATGGACCTGGTTCAGAAATGTCGTCAACGTGGTTTCTCCACCAAATGAAAAATTACACTTTACTCAGATTATATTACGGGGATGTTATTGGCTTAAATTACCATGGGGATCATGCGGCAGGATTTGATGCAGTCACTCATGCCCATGCGGGAGTAGTCGGAGTACTCGCCCCTCCTCACAAAGTACTGGTTCCCCATGTAGTTGGAGCGGTCGTAGACCATGAAGCAGCCGTTCTCCACCCGGCAGGAGTGGCAGCGGCTCAGGTAGGAGGTGAGCTCCGCGCAGTCGCTGCTGGTCTCATAGGAGCGACCCTGGAAGTTCCTGTCCTCGTAGAAGATGATCTGCAAACAGACAACAACAGCTACTGTAATGACAGGAAAAAATCTTTCTCTCTTTCTCTCTCTCTCGCTATATATAACCACAACATGTGTGCTGATCAAGAAACAGAAAACTATAGGAACAAATATAATTGACTGCTGCCTAATGATGACATGGAGAGCTGATCTAAGCATAGTCTAGTTATGTTCACCGATTTGTATCTCCCCCAAAGTTGTGGCTGACCGAAATTTTAGATGCGCTCTTCTCATACGCAGTAAAACGTCCTGTTTTAATTTGACTCTGTTAGCAGAGTGCATTTGGCCTCACCTCTGGACCTGACCCAAACCCAAAAACTGGACATTTTTCTGTGTACGAATGCACATTCCATTCAGCAAAATAATATTGCGTTCTAACACTGTTCTTGTTATAAACCAACTGAATTCACCCTATTCAGCTAACATCAGCTCACTGTATCACTGTATTGGGTCAGTACATCTGCTATGCCACCACTAGACTAGAAATTCCTATCGATATACAGTACAAATAATAACATGACGACACAATGTCTTGTGATGTCCAGGAAAAAAACTCAGCTTTTTTGTACCTAAGTATCTAATATGCTATATGTTCAATTTGATTGTTCAGATAAATTTGGTTTGACTCATAAAATAACTTCAGATGTTCCTGCCTTGCACTGAAACCTGCCTTTAAGACGTGCAGTGGCAACGAAGTCTGCACATGTGATATTTAACTCCACTTACCCGGCCCATAGTCATTGTTATTCTGCCCTAGAGCTCCACTGCTGCTACTGCTACAATGACCTGCCATGGCTTTTTATACTTGATTGGACCACCAGAGGACCGTCGGCCATATTGTGTTAAACCCCTGACTCATCAGGGCAAACTGTCAGGCCGAGCTGACAGAGAAGGGTTATGAGGCAATGTACGCGTCGTGAGCCAGGGACATACATTATGAATATTTCTTTTATTGAGGACATTAAAGCAGAGGGCCACTGGAAACTAATGGAAATTCATATCCCAGGATGCAAAGTAATATATTGAGTCTGTTGTTGCTGTTGTCAACAAAATGTAATCAATATATACTCAATTTTAATCCATAAGACATTTCCATTGATAACCTGCAAGGTGTTTGTAATTGCAAAAACAAACAATGCTACAGATTAATTCAATGGTTAATTTTTCTCCCATCAAATCAGAGCCCATGGTTTTGCAGAGCAATACTTCAGACATGACTTCCTTAAACCCGTTTAATTTCCCTTTTCTGTCGGGCTACAGAATTTATAGCAAATCTAATGCATTGAAATTCATTTCTTAAAAAAACAAAAAACAATACTGTAGATATGATATGGACACATCAGAATATAAACATCATTTTGAAATCTGAAAAGTAGGCCGCTTTGATAGTGACATGAAATTATACCTCTTTCTAATTTAAATCCTTTATCGATTGGAAGGATATGCATACATTAGAACAGCCTTATTTTTAAAAATAAGTTTGTAGCCATAAACCTTTTTAATTAACAGCTGATCTCGTATCTGTTAAGGTTCTGTTCTAGTGCATGAATGGGCCCCATGGTCTGGTATCCGTTAAGGCAATGTTCTAGTGCATGGATGGACCCCAAGGCTCAGAGATGTATTCCCCTGTCATCATGAGATGGGTATGACAAGCCTTTGAACATTTATTAACGTCAAATGTACAAAATTTACCTTTTGGTCATTTCCATTTATGCCCCTTCGTTCTACTAACAGAATTCAACCTGAAGAATCTCTAGTAGGTCACTTTGTTAATCCCCTTTATGAATTTCAAAGCCTCAATCAAATCACCCCTAAATCTCCTTTTACTAAACTTGAAGAGATTAAGCATCCTAAATCTTTCCTCATAGCTTTTATCTTTCATACCAGGAATCAATTTGGTTGCCCTTCTTTGAACCTTTTCCAGAGCCTCTATGTCTTTTTTGTTGTACGGTCCCCAGAACTGCACACAATACTCCAAGTGTGGTCTAACAAATGTATTGTATAAGATAAGTATACAATGCATGTTGGCCTTTTTTACATCTACAGTACAGTGCCTAGAACCTGAAAGAATTTGACCAACCATTTCTTTTTCAAATTTAGCACATTTCAATTTTGTTCCTCCCATATTCTGCCTTAATCCTGTAATCCTGCTTTATGTTTTTATTTCCCACATGTAGAATTTTACATTCAGCTATATAGAAAATTTCATTTTTTCCAGGTTTCTTCCCTCTTCTGGATTTTGTCTTAAATCTTCTTGGATTACTGCAAATATAACTAATGTACTTTCTACGGCCCTGTCAAGGTCACTGATATAAATGAGGAAGAGCAGTGGTCCCAGCACCGATTATTGTGGAACTCCACTTCCCACAGTTCCATGCTCAGAAAAGATCCGTCCTATTACTACTCTTTGTGTTCGTGGATTATCCCTTACATGTTAAATAAATCATGCAAATAGTGAAAATAATTAATGTTTAATTAGTTAAATTACACATGCAAAATACATTACTACACAAAAAACTGAATAAAACAAGCCAGAATGTGTTAGGTAACATTAGACTGGAATATACACACACAAGCTTTGTGTTTCTTGTACTTTTAATTGAGATGTATCATCTTCAGATTTTCTTACTGATTTCATTTTTGCAAAGTGCATATACTGCTCAAAAACTGTGACATGATTATGAATACGCTTTTTTTTTTTTAAATGGGTGATGAGTTTGCATCCCTCATACTTTACAATTTTCCACATTTTGGAGATTATTTATTCTGGATAAGATTCCTTTCTATACAGTCCATACAATGATATTATATTCTGGTATACATAACATAAATATACTACGCTAACACGCATATGCTAACAACCGTATTTTAACAGCAATTCAAGTAATGGCCACACACATTATTTGTGGGTACAAAGGCCCTATATTCAGCCCTTGAAGAACTTAAGGAGCATACATGGTTCATCAGTCTATGAATTTTATGAAGTACAAAATGTACTTAAATGTACATCACGAGCTGGACTATTCTGTAAAACTGTGCATCCGAACACATGGAGTCAGTGGAGTTTGCTACAGTACGTACCTGAATTGCGTTTAAAAGCTTAGAAATTTCTCTTTTCCTCTCCAGTACGTGGGAGAACAATATGGAAACAAGCCTTTACCTCCAAATGCATTCAATAACAAATAATAAGCCTTTTGGAGTCTGCTTTGAAAAAGCAGCACAGTAGCCCATGGATGAATGGGTGGATGAGTCAGGGGTTTCGCACAATGGCACCAGAGAAGCTCTGGGGGGTTAATTTGGGTATAAATGTGATGGCAGGTGGGCCCAACGACATCAACGCTCAGAGACAAGATCAACCTTCACCATGGGCAAGGTAAGGAGTCATACAGCATCCACCATAGAGTGCCAGGTCACCCGGCCAGATCTGTGGCCACTCCCCAAACTACGGCTACCCATAATCCATAATCGGTGGCATTGTGAATGGTACTATTTAAATTTCCCAAAAAAACTGGGACTGCTTTTTGGGCTAATTCATGTTGGCCAAAAATCGTAAACTGGGTACGTTTTTTTTTTTTTTTTGACAGATCATCTTCTACGAGGACAGGAACTTCGGTGGTCGCTCCTACGAGTGCATGAGCGACTGTCCCGAGATCAGCTCCTACCTGAGCCGCTGCAACTCCTGCAGGGTGGACAGCGGCTGCTTCATGGTCTACGACCGCTCAAACTACATGGGGAACCAGTACTTCCTGCGGAGGGGCGAGTACTCGGACTACTCCCGCATGGGCATGTTCGAGTCCATCCGCTCCTGCCGCATGATCCCCATGGTAACCCGCTAGAGAACTACTTTTTTTCTCCTCCTGGTCACTGAATGTTGACTGTTGGGCCAGTCATGTCCATACATTTGTAAATCCGTGTGAAGGCCGTAACAAATCAATATTTCTTAGACTCCCTTTCAGGTTAAAAGTTGCACGATCACAGTTGTCCATCTAATGTTCTTCATGAGGACCACGTGATTTGTACTCTAGCTGTGTGTTGGAGCATAAATGTTGTCTTCTTGGATATTTTTTCACCATCAGCACAGAGGATCCTACAGGATGAGGATCTACGAGAGGGAGAACTTCGGAGGTCAGATGTACGAGCTGATGGACGACTGTGACTCCATCATGGACCGTTACCGCATGTCCGACTGCCAGTCCTGCAACGTGATGGACGGCCACTGGCTCATGTACGAGCAGCCCCACTTCAGAGGCAGAATGATGTACATGAGGCCTGGGGAGTACAGGAACTTCAGAGATATGGGCTACAGCAACATGAGATTCATGTCCATGAGGCGCATCGTGGATTCCTGTTAAATTCTTGCCCCAAAACGGGAAACAATCATGAAAAGACAATAAAAATTTTATTTTAAGTTATTAGACATGGTCTGATTCATTTTATTCTGCATTCACTGGGAACATTTTTCTCCAAATGGGAAACCATTGTCCAGAGCATTCAGCATTTAGCCTTTCAACTTCTGTTAATTCTTCTACTTAAGGTAGGTTCAGAGCATTTCAGTTAGTACCTCTACATTCGGTGAGTTCTCACAGAAGTCTAAACATCCACTTTCATCTCCATAAAAGATGGGTTATAACATAACATAACAACATAATGATGAGAACTGGCCATTCAGCCTAACATGCTCACCAATTTCCTATCAAAACTGTATCTAGTGCTCCGGTTACAGTAACACTATAGAGCCACAATCCTGGGCCAGATCAAGATGAAGCACTGGTTCTCACTGCAGTGATGCCACACCCCTCTTTTCTAGGTTCAAGTCTTCAGAAGACCAGTAACAATCGTGTGGGCCTCACCCTACAATATTGACTCTTCTTTCCAACTATTCGCCTACAGTTGACCTGCACTGGCTGCAGAAGTTGCAATTCAGTGGAGAGCCAGTCTGGTACACCTGATTGGCATGTAGGGAAGAAAGATGGCTTGTTTATCAGTTCACAGAACATGAGCCTACATTGACTATGCTGGTGCCTTAGAAGTGTATGTCTCCATACCACTGCTTCATGGGACCCCTACCGTTGCCAGACATGGTTGGGAAGCCTTCATTTAAAAGTCACCAAAGTCACCAAAATTATCCTGGAGACAATTAAGGTCTATCTATCCATCCATCAGTCAGTCTAGCTATCTATCTATCTATCTATCTATCTATCTGTCTGTCTGTCTATCCATCCATCCATCCGTCCATCTCCAGTATCTCTCTATAATATGGCCTGTATGGGCTGTGATATAGAATATTTAAAATGCACCAAGTTGTTAAAGCATGCAGGCCTTCCTTGAGGTGCATGGTGCAAACAAAATTGCAGGTGCATGAATGAGTGACATGAATATGCCAAAAATATATTTACACATAAACACATAAACACTTCAAAAACATATTCTTTCATATGTGTTAGCCTCATTTTTTAGTGTGTTGCACCTGTTTGATAGTGTAGTTTGCATTTTACAATGCAATCTTATGGCACATGCAACCTGAGTCCACTGCATTCAAAGAAAGATGTGCTGGGACAATATAAAAACTTAGTTGTGTTTATACTTGTGAATAAACAAAATCTGTAAAATTTATCTGCTCATATGTACAGCCTCTGGAAACATAAAGTTGTTGAACAAGCTGCTAGGGAGTTATTTGTATTTTCTTGCTTTAGACACAAGTTCCTGAATTCTCTAACCCTTCCACTGTAGAGCCATTAGATTCTCTAAACAAGAGGCATTCTCTAAATATATGTTGTCCTTCATTACATAGAAAAAATGAGATCTAAATAATGCACTAAAACTAGAATAATATTTTTTTTAAAAGCTACATTGTACAAAGGTATACTGGATGTGCATGTTATTTCATACAAGCGTATATCAGTGGGACAAGAAATACAACTCTATTTCACTTTACATAGAACATTAACTTTTGATGCTAGTCTTCTCTTCCAAATATCATTGGTCAACATTGGGATGAAAAAAATACCTTGTTTACAAGACATTATCTACACATCAAAGTAAGGTTGTCAGGGTCAGAGGCACCACTAGTTCATACTTATCTGTAACTGTCCATCTAACCCTAACTAATGTACTGTAAGTCTGGGAGGTGACAGTTGCAACAATCTAACAGTCTCTCAAAATGTGCACACAAACCCAGTCCTGCTTACATTCTTGGTGTTAGTGAATTTTTTTGTTTTGTTTTGTTATTAAGGTGCTTCAGTAGTTATAAAATCTTCCAGCTTCCAGAAGGGAGGGCACTTTGATTACTCCCTCATGAACATAATTCCAGTCCAGCCATTGGGGTGTATCGTGGAGTCCTGTTAATAATGGGAAATAAAGGTTTTGTAATTTCAAATGTTCTGATGCCTTCTGATTTCTTTATTCAGTTTTAAGACATGTCTTCAACATTTTACCTCAAACCAGGAACAGTTTACTACCACCAATCACCATCAACTTCCAAAGCCGCCATCACAAATTCATGGCTAGGATCAGTTCATAGTACCATAGTATGATGTGCGTTCTAATTTAGGCAAGTTTATCCACAGAATTTTCTTTCCTCTACTTTAGTTGATCACCAATGAAGTACCAACCCTCTGTGTTTTACATCCTCTCTAATCAAGTCAAGAGACAGGTTTCAGTTCAGCCAAACAGCCAGTGCCGTCCACAATCCAATATGTGCTCTGGCTCAACTGAGAAACAGTAACAGTTACAACTAACAGAGACAGTAATAGTTTAAGAGCCTGGTTGGTGTGAAGATCTATCACTCTCATAGGAAAAGGATCAAGTTCAAGGGGTTCTTTGTTGGGGAAAATGCTTCAATCGAGCAGCTTTCACACTTTTCACACCTACTGTAGAGGGTCCCATAGAGAACTACAAAGGGTTCCCCAATAGACACAAGCCAAAGAACCGGTTTTTTTCTGAAAGTGCGCACACAGGCAGCAGAATTTAAACATATTGGAAATATTTCACATACAATTTCAAAGTTGCAAAGAGGGAATTATACATGTGCAGAAAGTTCCGTCTTTTTGTGCCGCGTGCAAGTGAAAGAATATCGGTGTATGCGTCCACCTGACCAAACGCACGTAAATCCAGCAGCAGCAGATAATAACCCTTTACAACCCGTACTGTAGCGCAGGCCCGATTCCAAACTGCTGGGTCAGGGATTCGCACAATGGGGGGCCCAGGATCTTTGGTGTTCGTTTAGGTATAAAAGTAAGGTCTAATGCCGGGAGGAGGACAGTCCAGCAGTGGTTCAGCTCTGAGGGCTAGTAATCCTAAACATGACCATGGGCAAAGTGAGTGCAGATTTGAGTTCTTTAAATGAATTAAATGGTAACCCTTGCATCAACAGTAACTATGGCAATAGTGACCATGCCTTTGTGCTAATTTCTGCAAGTACTTTGTTGGCTGCGGGACAGACTTTGCGTTGAAAGCTATTATGGAATTTTTAACTGTGAAACATTCTTCCTTGCAGATCATCTTCTACGAGGACAGGAACTTCCAGGGCCGCTCCTATGAGACTAGCAGCGACTGCGCGGAGCTCACCTCCTACCTGAGCCGCTGCCACTCCTGCAGGGTGGAGAGCGGCTGCTTCATGGTCTACGACCGCTCCAACTACATGGGGAACCAGTACTTTGTGAGGAGGGGCGAGTACTCCGACTGCCAGCGCATGATGGGGATGAGCGACTGCATTAGATCCTGCCGCATGATCCCCATGGTAAGCATTGCAACATTTGATGGTTGGACAGCATGTTCAATTAGCCATTCACTGACACCTCTTTAATTCTTAACCTTTTAAGTGTAGGTTTCTTTGTAATTCAAAATCAGAATTCTAGAACTCCATTGCTTCCAATTACCAGTAGTAATTGTCACATCACCATTAGAATGTTCAGTGAAGAACATTCTAATCACATATTTGTGATCTTACCCTTTATAGGTTTAAATGCCTTTTGTTTGATCATTTACTTTTACTCACAACTACTAATTTATTGAATCACTTAACAGCACAGAGGATCCTTCAGGATGAGGATCTACGAGAGGGAGAACTTCGGAGGTCAGATGCACGAGCTGATGGACGACTGCGAGTCATTCCAGGACCGTTACCGCATGTCCGACTGCCAGTCCTGCAACGTGATGGACGGCCACTGGCTCATGTACGAGCAGCCCCACTTCAGAGGCAGGATGATGTACATGAGGCCTGGGGAGTACAGGAGCTTCAGAGATATGGGCTACAGCAACACGAGATTCATGTCCATGAGGCGCATCATGGATTCCTGCTATTAAAAGCTCTTACTGTTTGAAGGAACAGTACATTCCAAATAAAATCTTTTTTTAAATTTTACAATGCTGGCTCTCTCATTTACTGAATTAAATTTGCCTGTGCAAATTATATCCCGAGTCGGCAGTTACACCAGTCAATTTAATTTTACACCAATGAGACTCGGGGCCTCTGCTCATCATATAAAACGTGTGCTGTCACAACATCATCAAAAACATTATTAATAGGTAAAGTAAGACACCGCAGCCGTTAAAAAGTGAAGAAAAAACGAGTTCAAACTAAAATCAGTTTGAAATTGCTCAAAATGGAATGAGCCCACAGTCATATTCTTTGACGCCTCTTGGGGACGTCAGAGAAACGTTTCATCCGCAGCTAGGGTCTTGTGTGTTTACTGTCAGACAGGCTGTAGTAGAGAAACTCAAATCTGCACCTTGGGGCCAGTAGAGCTGCTGGTGTGCAGTCCTCCCCTCTAATCAGGACTGATTTAAACCTGGGAAACCAGGGGAGTTAAATCGCTGTTGGCCAATCAGTGACATTAATTGATCAATTAACTATCAGGTAGAGAAGAAAACCTGCAGTACACGTGTCTCTCGGAACTTATATCAATCCGGGGAGCCATGGTAATTAATTGCAAACTACTACTACTTCTTTTTTACTTGAACTGGACATTACATTGTCCACTCAGAAAATCAAACTTCTGGTAACCCTAGGCCCATCTATGATTAGTATTGTGCCTTAACAGGACAAGCCACCCAGCAGTCCCCAAGTGCTATATCTGACATTGATGAGTTAAGCAAAATAGGTAATTGAAGAACAAAAATTCCTCAAAAGAAATGGAGTAGATGAAAGTATGAATGAATGGATACATTTGCTGTTAAATAATTTTAAAAATCTCATAACAGAATTGGAAGTAATTTGATAAAAACCTAAATAATTTGAGTAAAATGGGCTTGATTTGATGAACGAAAATGCTCGTTTTTATCACCCACCACTGCTGCTCTGTTTGTTGATCATTTATAAGACCTGGGTCCTCAATCTTATCCAGAAAGGGCCGGTGAGGATGCAGGCTTTTGTCTCAACCAAGCAGTCACACACCTGATTCTACTAATCAACCACTAGAGTCTCTACCTCAATTAGTAGAATCAGGTGTGTTACTGCTTGGCTGAGACAAAAGCCTGCATGTACACCGGCCCTTTCTGGATAAGATTGAGGATCCCTGATTTAAAGTTTGCACTACCTAACTATTTATCATTTAGTGTGCACATTAGGACTCCTGTCAATCAAAAGGCCATGCCCTCCAAATTACCTTTGTGTCCACATGAGACCTCGTTTCAATCAAAAGGCCGCACCCCCCCCCAAATAACAATAAATCAATGTTGTGTGTACATTAGACCTCCTGTCAGTCAAAAGGCCACACCCCCAAAATAACAGGTCCTTTATAAAGTTCCAGTTTGTGGTCCTAAAGCCCGGAAGGGAATTCCCATTTTTGGGCCATGGATTCCCTCCCCAGCAGAAAATAAGGTCTGCGGTTAACTTACAGCTTGAGAGAGTTTCACGTTTTGCTGTACGACATAAATTACACCCATTAATATCTCAACTTTGAAGTCGTTATGGGCCTTAAAAAAGTATGTTTCTAACAAATTGCTACAGTATATTGAAACTAAAATGGTTGTTGCATGCAGGAAGGTAGTATGGAAAATTTACATTACATTACATTACAAGCATTTAGCAGATGCTCTTATCCAGAGTGACTTACACAACTTTTTACATTGCATTCATTTATACAGCTGCATATACCCTGAAGCAATGCAGGTTAAGTGCATTTTTCAGGGGTACAACAGCAGTGTCCTACCAGGGAATCAAACCTTGATACGACCTTTTAGGTTGTATTTTCAATATGAGCAACTTTTGAGCAACTTACTTTTAAAAAGAACCGTAACAGCTTCGAAATTCAGTGGTGAGATATTAAGGGGTGTAATTTATATCGTAGAATGAAACGTGAAACTTAAGCTTATGGTAACCACAGACCTTATTTTCAGCAGAAATCGAAATCCCTATGAGGAAAAAGCGCTGGAGATCTGCCAAGAGAACTTGAGAACCCCTGGCGGGAAGAAGCTTCCGGATTGACCCATAAAAAAACGTCATCACTGCGGTAATCGATTCCTCTGGAACGTTCCACAGATGAGAAGCCCCTCCCCTTTTGAAATGTCACTCAGAAAGTACATTTCTGGATTTTTTATTTTTTATTTTGTGTTGTTTATTAGCATTATCGTCACTAGAAAGAGGACAGTCAAAAAGGACACACGTTTAAAAAATAGCACCCCCTGCCCCCCACCCCACACACACATACACACATACACACATACATACCCCTCTTGGAGATAAGAATGCAACTGCAGGATTGGCAGTTGAGCCCAAAATTTGTTGTGCCAGTTATATGAAAGGCTGGAATAAAACTTTCATCCTGTAGTTAAATGCAACGGTCAAATGTATATCGAGCTAGAGCACTCCCGATTCCTGGATAGGTGGTGTGCCACTACTATTCAATAGTGTGTGAAACACTGTGTATAAATATCTATAATTTTTCCACCTCCTGTCAATTTAGGAAAGTTGGGAAAAGGTGAAAGTCCCATAACTCAGTTATCAGACAGATGAAGGCCTAGTTTGACATCTCTATTGAACAAGATATTTAAAAAAATATATATTTATTTATTCATTCATTCATCTATTTATTTATTTGTGTGTTTAGTGAACTATATTACTGTAGCTTCAAATGGCCCCATGGCGCAGAATATTCTCTTTCTCTGCAGTTCCAGCAGAACAATATGGCCATGGGCCTCAGCTGACGCATGCCCCAGTGGAGCATAATAACCCTTTAGAGACCGCGCTGAATCGCGCTGTACAGACACCCGCTCCGCGCCGTGTTGCCCAGTCAGGGCTTTACACAATGGAGCCGCCGATTCTTTGTACGTGAAATCAGGTATAAATGGGGCGGGAGGTCGGCGTAGGGGACCTGTGCAATTCTGAGAACGATTGACATTCACCATGACCATGGGCAAGGTAAGTGGACCTTCGTGTCATTTTAAAAACGAAAGGCAATACAAATGTGGTGTTTTTTTTTCAAGCTGCCAAAGCCATTTGTTATCTTAATCATTTGGACTCTGTAGTTTATATATAATATAAACTCTCATTGAATATAACTCTCATGTAATATAAACTCTCGTATTTTAATTCGATTGGCTGATTTTTAGACATGTAGTACAATGTACACTCTTAAAGAAGAGTTCTTCTTAGGTATGGTCTATAGCAATGCACAACACATAAATACTAGCTCTCAAACACCAAAAAGTACAAATGTTACCAGGTGTTTAAATTTTTAGCTTTGACAAAACATCATTTTAAATGATAGGATTAGCATACATCTTATGGTTATGTGTATAGAGAGAGAAAGAGAGAGAGATTTTTCCTGTCATTACAGTAGCTGTTCTTGTCTGTTTGCAGATCATCTTCTACGAGGACAGGAACTTCCAGGGCCGCTCCTATGAGACCAGCAGCGACTGCGCGGAGCTCACCTCCTACCTGAGCCGCTGCAACTCCTGCAGGGTGGAGAGCGGCTGCTTCATGGTCTATGACCGCTCCAACTACATGGGGAACCAGTACTTTGTGAGGAGGGGCGAGTACTCGGACTACTCCCGCATGGGCATGAGCGACTGCATCAGATCCTGCCGCATGATCCCCATGGTAACTAAAGAGAACATCGATCTCACCTTTCTCTATTTTCCAGCAGAGTTTGGGTGCCGCAATCTAATATTAAGCTATGTATTTTAAATTGAAAAGTTGCAGAAAATTTATTAAGCAATGTAACATAGAACTCCAAGATTGTATTACAAAGAGAATATATGACATTCACTTTTTAAATTATCTAGCAAATAGCTTATTTTAAATTGGACAGCAAGTTAGCTAAATTATTTATACTGAATTCATCACTGTGCTTAATGTGACAGATGCACTTCTAAAGCAACAAAAATGTCTGCTTAATATATGGCATATACATAGTTGAGGGCAGCTTTGAAGAATTGGCAATTAACACAAGCGTAGTGCTACTATTGAAGTGAACCAACTGAAAACACAAGCAGTTGGAAGGTCTCAAATGGCGGGGTGTTCCCCTGGCCAATGAGTTGTCTGTGATCTGTGAGCCCAATAAGAGATAAAGCTGGTGATGGCATCTAAAGAATAAATTGCAGAATCATTATCACCGTGACGACAGCAGAAAAGAAAAGGCTGGGTAACGGATCCTGTCCTTGGGACGGGTGTTCACGTGTCCTCAATTATTAAATTGGTACCTATCAGATACCTAATTTCAGATCATTAATCATTTTTCCCTTATTTCACTCTAAACAACACTGGGGGAAGATTGGGTAACTGCAATATTAAAGCATTTGTATCCTTTGATTAGTTGTCTTTCCTGGGCTATAGTAACGTGCAAACAGTTTTTTTAATTTTAAGTATTGTATTTTCAGTATTTATATTAAAGCTTGTTTGTTTATGTTTGTGTACTATATTAATGTTCATGGGAATTTTTTTTTTTTTTTTTTTTTTTTACAGCACAGAGGATCCTACAGGATGAGGATCTACGAGAGGGAGAACTTCGGAGGTCAGATGCACGAGCTGATGGACGACTGCGAGTCATTCCAGGAGCGTTACCGCATGTCCGACTGCCAGTCCTGCAACGTGATGGACGGCCACTGGCTCATGTACGAGCAGCCCCACTTCAGAGGCAGGATGATGTACCTGAGGCCTGGGGAGTACAGGAGCTTCAGAGATATGGGCTACAGCAACATGAGATTCATGTCCATGAGGCGCATCATGGATACCTGTTAATTTACTGTTTGAACAGTAGATTTTTAATAAAGTCTCCTTTAAAAAAATGTTCATAAATTTTACTTCATTCCATTACACCAAAATCATCTTCTCGTTACCAGTATATTTAGAGCTTGACATCAAGAGAACCCTATCAACAGCAGCAAAGCTGGAATCAACTGTCAATAATTTACTGACATTCGAAAACAGTTTGACAAGAAAAGAGAAAATGTACCAGTGCAGTTTTCATAGTTTAAGAATAATTTGCTTGCTGCAGGGGTGCCCAACCCTGTTACTGGAGAGCTACCATCTGACAGGATTTCACTCCTTCAGTGAAAACCTTATGAAGCACACCTCATTCAACAGATAGAGATCTCATTGAGTTGCTAATTACTAGAATCAAGTGTGCCAAATTAGGGTTGGAGTGAAAACCTACAGGATCTCCAGGAACAGGATTGGTCAGCCCTTACTTGAAGAAATATCACGGTTCATGCTGTACATTAGCAATGCCTTCACTTGCTTGTTCCGAATACTATGACATTGGCAGACAGTAAATTTCATAGTGAATTTCATTGATGGAACTCCCCATTAGTTAATTTCTGCATCTAACATCACACCAGTAGCCTCGACCACCAGTGGAAACCAACCCTGTTCCTGTTCCTTCATGGGTAAAAAAAAAAATAAATAAATACTTTTGTGTTTCCTCGCAAAACTCCAAGAAACGAAACAGCACATATGTACTTCCGGGTCGTTGCCACGGTCTCACTTCCTGTAAACATGGAGCTGCTCCCTGTGTTTTACTTAGATACTTGGCTTTAAATATGAATAATGTTCCCTGCACTATTCTGAATACATATAGCCTACACTCCATCAGTCCACTGTCACATACAGGAGTAAATAAATTCTGCGTATGTATTAGCTAGCGAAATGCAAGTTAGGTCTATTTATCTCTCACTTGCTAGCTGGCTTGCTTGCTAGATAGATCGTTAGAATGAGCTAGATATATCACTAGCTAGCCAGCGAGAGAGCTAGACATCTCGCTAGCTAGCTTGCTGGCTAGTGCAACAAGCTAGCGAGGGATAGAGAGATAGAACTAGCTGTTGCTTGCTAGTTATATCTTTTCCTCACTAATACATACACAGAAGTAAATAAATACTTATTCCTAGCTTCTGTAAGGGTTCGCAGGGTTGATTAATTACGTTCATGGCGTCTCCTGGAATGCTGGTAGTGGTGGGCGGACCGATTCTTTTCACAGTCTCGGTTCCTTCGAGTTGATATACGTAAATGTATCGAACCTCTCGAGTTTTTATACTTTTTCTAAAAAATGGCGTCAGTTTCTCCGTGACACTCCGTTATAGTACATGCACGTTCGACAACTAGTGCTGCACGCCCCACCAAACTTCTCTTCAATGGATTATCATTCATCATGTATAAGTTTACATTAATAAAGATAATATATTCATTTTAATACATTGATTCTGCATCCTACTTGTATGTAGGTAGGCTATGTAAGCTCAATACGATGTTACAGAAATGTGACAGACCAACGGTTTGTAATTCTTTTTGACGGGCAAGTAGCAGACGTCCTAGTTTGAGAGAACGGTTCATTCCATCTCGTTCCGTGAGTGCAGGATGTCTGTCTTGAGTCAAGTCCGATTCAACTCGCTCAATCATTGACGTCCTATAGTTCGAGACAATGATTCATTCGATCTCGCTCAGGTTGTCCCATTGACGTCCTATAGTTAGAGAGAACGGTTCATTCGATCTCGCTCATTCATTGGTTGTTCCGCTTGCTATGCTTTGAGCGCTGCACCTACCGTAGCAAAAAAAAATGCAGGGAGAAAAATGCAGGGAGAGTCCAATTCATGAGCACTCGGACGTTCAACAGGCTGACCCGGTACATACCGAACACTAAAAAGAGTCGTTCAAAAAGATTTGTTTGTTCATTTTCGCCCATCACTAAATGCTGGCATGCTGACTAAAAGCTAGTTAACTAGCAACTAGCAAATTAAAGCATCGTAATTTTTATCCAGCACTAGAGGGTTTGCTTAGCTTTTCATTCATTAATCAGCTAGCAATTGGAACATTTGCCACTTAGCATACTAACTAAATAATGTTAGCTAGTTAAGAACACACATTGTTTGATGGCCTCTGTCAGTCAGGGACCATGGAATCATCCTGACTACTTGCCCCCCCCCCCCCCCCATGAAAATGTTTGGATTTGTTGGAATTGCAGACCTTGAATATACTTGCAAAATCGTGATCATAGCAATACGTAAATAGATGATTGTGCAAAATCCATACATTACTGTTTCTGTAAAGGCTTGTTTTAAGCTTTTGTCATGGGTAATTGAAAAAAGTGGCATGACACATGATGGTTCCTTTGTTAATTCTGAAAAAAAGTGACTGTGAATTAACTTAATCATTGCAAAATACACATATTTAAACTGCTTCTACATTAAAGTGCTGAAGCCTTTCCATGATTTAGCCTACAAAAATGCGCACCCACACCACAGGCCCAACACGTAGCAGCATTGTTAGCGGCCTTTATAGGAGAGGCTGGCCAGGAACTCACATCTTTTGTCATTTGGCAGCAGTGCGTGGCTTTCAAAGAAAAAAGAGCTGACATGTGAAGTTGATTGATTTGCGTGACAATGCGGACCCTCCCATGGGGTATAAAAAGCACCGACTGTCCTCCGCCGCTGTTGCAGTGTGACCAAAATCTAGCCGACACAATGGGAAAGGTAAGGCTGGTTGTTTTGCTGTGCATCTTTTGCGCCTCTGCGTATTTCCGTAGGCTGTTTAACCGAAAACGGTGAGGCCTTTCGGTCTTTCGTTCGGGCCGCCGGTCGCCGTTCGTTTTTTGAAACTGTGCGTTTTGTTTCTGGGGGAGAAGTCCCCCGTGAGCCTGACGGGACAGCTTCACGAGTCAACAACCAAAACTCGATCCGTTTTCAGATCATCTTCTACGAGGACAGGAACTTCCAGGGGCGCTCGTACGAGTGCGGCAGCGACTGCGCCGACCTCCACTCCCACTTCAGCCGCTGCAACTCCATCCGGGTCGACAGCGGGAGCTGGATGGTGTACGAGCGTCCCAGCTACATGGGCTACCAGTACTTCCTGATGAAGGGAGAGTACCCCGACTAC
The DNA here is from genome assembly GCF_013347855.1 of Anguilla anguilla. NCBI lineage: Eukaryota > Metazoa > Chordata > Actinopteri > Anguilliformes > Anguillidae > Anguilla > Anguilla anguilla. The sequence goes on along the minus strand of NC_049203.1, from coordinate 68,942,236 downwards.
CAGCGCTGGATGGGGTTCAACGACTGCGTCCGGTCCTGTCGCATGATTCCCCAGGTATGCGTCCGTTATTACTTTATATACGTAGAAACATTATTTTTATACATTACTGGGTTTTTTTTTTTTTTATAAATTGTTGGCACATAAAAAGTGAATATCCTCCTGGCACCCAGCAGAAAAAAAAGTTAGGTATTTAGTTTTTAAAAATAAAACAAGTGTCTAGGACGACAAAATCATGTTACAGTCAAAATATTTTCTAAAATATTGTTTATTTTTATGTCCTCCAAACAGAACAACAGGTTTCTATGTAGTAGAGTGTATGGTTCTTGAGATTAAGACCAGAGACTCATGACCCCTACACGGGAAAAAATGACCTGTGGGTCTTAGGAGGCCATATGAACAAATATGGGCAGTTACAGTACCTTACAGCCTGAGTCTAGCAGAAATTAAAATTACGTACACATTCTCAACTGATATTACAATCTAAACATGAACTGACTTCCCATCCTAACATGGCCTTCAGTTAAAAGCTTTGGCAGATCAAAACTTTATTTGGACCAATAGCCTTCTAGGTCATTGAGGATTTTAGAACAGAGGTTCTCAGCCTTTTCCATGTCAGGGGTCCCCACCCTAGGCACCCAGGGTGACCCCATTAAAAGCTAAAAAGGGTTATATATTCAAAAAAAGAAAAAGATTTAATATTTTGAAATATTTTCCCAAATGTAGTCATTGCATATCAAGTCTGCCCAGGGACCCCCTACAGTACTATCAAGAAACGCTGTCGAAAATCCAGGTGCTGGAGGAGGAGTCCTATGATACCGACTTCATGCACAATATCTCCCCCTCCCCCCCTTTTCCCACAGTACCAAGGGACTCACAGAATGAGGATCTACGAGCGCTCGGACTTTGGCGGTCAGATGATGGAGTTCACGGAAGACTGCCCTTCCCTGTACGACCGCTTCCATTACAACGACATTCACTCCTGCAACGTGACGGACGGCTACTGGCTGTTCTACGAGCATCCCAACTACAGGGGGCGCCAGTACCTGTTGAGGCCCGGGGAGTACAGGAGATACAGCGACTGGGGATCCATGAGCTCCAGGATCGGCTCAATGAGGCGCATTGTGTAAATTGTTAATTATGATTATTAATAGGGGGCAAAATCGGGACATTAAATAATGCCTACTTCATTTTATTTATTATGTTTTCTCATTTAATTTAAGGAAAACTGTATTATAATTCTACTACTTTTATGTATTGTAGGAGGTTATATTTTATGTTATTGTTCCTCATACATTAAATAAATGACATATGTCTGATTAGTTTTTTTATGAATCACTACTCCACTCACACTGTTCAAACACAAAGACCTTTGAGTTTACAAAGACTCAACAGAAACACAAATTCCACAACTGCTACTGAAATATTACTGTTGTTACTATACAATGAACGGGCCAGACAAGGGCTACGCAACCCTGTTCCTGGAGATCTTCAATCCATCTACCACTCATTTCAACCTGAATTTGGCACACTTTACTAATTAGCAGTTAAACAAGATCTCTAGCTGTTGACGGAGGTGGCCAGTTAACCATACTGTACTCATTTTAAAAAGGATATATGAGAAAATCCTATAAAATAATAATAGGGCTGCTAGCTGTCTTTTCCATTATCCATTCATCCATTATCTATAACCCCTTATTCCTGGTTAGGGTCACAATATGTGCTGGAGCTCATCCCAGCATTCATTGGGCAAGAGGCAGGAATACACCCTGGAAGGTTTGCCAGGTTTTAACCAATCAATTTACCATAAGATGGGCTGTCTTTATATGCTGAACATATTCATAGCTTTGCATTTTGTTGTTCTTGTGTGTATCTTTATTAATATTTAGTACCTTAGCATCGACATTCATTTTCTTGAAAGCACAAAATCAAGGTCAAGATCAATTGCAGCTCCACTCTATAATAGTAATTTAGTTAGGGTTGGTTAGGGTTAGGACCAGTCTATCATGTTACAGTTGGTATGGAAACATTATAAACATTATGCTCCACTGAGCTGTCAAAATAAAAGGCTGCTTTGCAAAACAAAATGGCCACCATATGCCTTGGTGTTCTTTAGATACTTCATCTCAAGGAAAGCAAACCCTTTGCTGGTAGGCATGATCCATGACCAAGCAATTACAGTTCATGGCCCACCTGTCATCTGAAATCTCATTCCACATTTACTAAAACCTTCTCGATATAGCTTGGGCTTTCTGGGCCCCCTTTCTGATGTAAGGCACCCTGTGGTATGATTAAAGTGTCCAGTTGTCTTTGCTTGGTGCAAAAGCGCAGTCCATGTTATTATTTCTAGAGGGTCACTGTGCTTTCACTTGCTTGGTTGCCGGACTCTCAGAAAAAAAGGGTTCTTCTTTGGGTTCTTGTCCCCGTAAGGGAACCCTTTTTAGTTCTTTATGGAACCCTCTGTTGTATGTGTCAAAAGTGTGAAAGCTCCCAGATGTATCCATTTTGCCTGTCAAAGCAAACTGTTGAACAAAATTAGGGTCCCTCTATGGAGACACAGAGGAGCGATTTGTAACCCTTTCTTCTGAGCGTGCAATTCTGGTTACTTCTGGACTTTCACCAAGACCCTGTTTTCATTTTGCCACTAGTGACACAATATGTCTTCTTAAAACTGTTAACAATTTAGGGTGAGAAACTGAATTAGGTGAAAAGGACTCAGTTATTGATTGATTCGGGGACATTTGCCCAGCTGGAACATATTGTAAGTATGCAGAGATCCCCCAAGGGCCAGTTTTAGGTCCGTTCATGTTTAGGTCCCACCGCTGTCTGGTGTCTTTGCTCTACTGTAGCCCTTCCCACTGGTGTCCCAGGTTTGTTCTGCTGAGTAATGGCAAGTCTCTGTGATGTTTTCTGTTTACATTTAGTGGCTTTATGTCGCACCAATGAGTCTCAAAGTATTACTGCCCGAGCTACTCTTTATTCAGTATACAGACGTCAACTGCGGCAGTGAGATTGCAGCCATTTGTTTATATAGTTATTTCTCCTTAGTCAAGCAAAACCCCGACCTATGTAATGCTTGAATTAACTCAGCCCTGAACAGGTTTCATTTTTAAAAAACAATACGAAAGACATTAATTAAATTTACTCTTTATTTTACAGTTTCACATGTAAAAAAATGTGCTCTAAAATCATTTAACAGGAATCCACGATGCGCTTCATGGACATGAATCTCGTGTTGCTGTAGCCCATATCTCTGAAGCTCCTGTACTCCCCAGGCCTCATGTACATCATCCTGCCTCTGAAGTGGGGCTGCTCGTACATGAGCCAGTGGCCGTCCATCACGTGGCAGGACTGGCAGTCGGACATGCGGTAACGGTCCTGGAATGACTCGCAGTCGTCCATCAGCTCGTGCATCTGACCTCCGAAGTTCTCCCTCTCGTAGATCCTCATCCGGTAGGATCCCCGGTACTGAAAAAGTATTTAACCATGCAAAGTTTGTTTCGGTTTTAATCATATTACACTGCATGTGAAACACATTAAACTAATCAGACTTATTAAACTAATACTTGACATTAAAACTGGCAAGATTTTTCTAGTCTTCTAGTCTAGATTCGTCTATTTGAGTACGGTAAATCTTTTGAATTCAGGGCCTCCTGGTAAGTAAAAGTGCATAATTATTACAGTGGAAAATTGTAATGCTTCTGTTATATATAAGACCAAGCTAAGACATACTGGTATAAGGAAATTGATATAAAGGAACTATAAAGGCAAATACCTTTAAAATTGCTTGAACTTAATGCATAATCATTTTTTCCCCTTTATCTACATGTATGTGAGCGTGGTTGCGTGGGCAATGCTTCTGATTCCGGCTCTCTTACACTGGGGATCATGCGGCAGGACCTGATCATGTCTCCCGTCATGCCCATGCCCATCATGCGCTGGTAGTCGGGGTACTCCCCGCGGCTCAGGAAGTACTGGTGGCCCGAGTAGTTGGGGCGCTCGTAGATCATGAAGCAGCCGCTCTCCACGCGGATGGAGTTGCAGCGGCTGAAGTACGAGCTGAGGTCAGCGCAGTCACTCATGCACTCATAGTGGCGGCCGCCAAAGTTCCGGTCCTCGTAGAAGATGATCTGCAGGGGGAGTGGAGAATATGACTCGTAATTCATAAATGTGAAATGCAGGCATTACTAAATTGTGTAGTGTAGCCTGTGTTTGAAATACAGACATTGCCAAAGCTGATGAATAATCCGACTGGTGGTGTTTAGCCAGTGATGTTTAAGTTTTTGTGCTAGAATGCTCATGGATTTTATATTCATATATATTATATTATGTATATGTATATACATATATAGAGAGAGATAGAGAGAGAGAGAGAGCGAGCAAGAGAGATAGAGACAGAGAGACAGAGACAGAGAGAAGGTGAGAGAGAGAGAGAGAGAGAGAGAGAGTGAGGGGAGGGGGGGTTAATTTTGTAATCTTACCTTGCCCATTTTGGAAGTCTTTCGGTCGTTCAGCTGGCACGTCCAAGTGGCGGCATGCCCATCATTTATATAGGAAACGCGAAAACAAAAAAAAACGTGGTCCCGTCTTGTGTTGTTATTCAAATGGTTGGGGACTGTTGACTTAGCAGAATGTATTTTTGCTGAACGGGGCCAAACAAACTGTAACAATGGCGGTCCTCCATACGTTACTGACACAGTTTGCTCGTTTTGGCTGTGGTAACATAAGCATACCCTTTGTTAAATGTCAGAATGTTCCCAGCACACTGTTAAATTATTGTGCAAACTCTGTAAAGGTTTTCAGATCAAGGGAAGGTTTGTTCTTACTAAGGGATTTCATTAATGTCCAAGAACACAAAGGGAAAGGTTCAATTGTTACGTGTGTTGGGGGATGATTTTGTCCTGCATAATTATTTTAGTGTTAATCATAGTGGTCCAATTTATTATTATTTTTTTTTTCTATTAATGAATGATCGTGGCTTTGATTAGAAACCATTAAAATCACATTAAAAACAGAGTTGAGCATTGTCATAATAGTAATGTTTGTAGCAGATGTAGTTTTAGATACTAGTTGCACAAGCGAGCATGATAACCTTGCAACTGCACTGATTGTAATTCACATTTAATTAAGTTTTTTATCAACCATTAAATTGTGAATGCAACTGATTGTTTATTATTTATTTTAAAATAATAATACATTTTAAAAACCCAGCTAATTAGCTGCCAAATAAGCATGAGCTATGGGGCCCCTTGCAAATATTGTCACAAATCCATCATAGAAACAGCGAAGACAACTTATCCAGACAAACAAACAAGAAACAGAGTGATGCTAAAATAATTTATTTGCTTATATTTGCTGTCATTGAGAGACCATGAGGTGCCGTCCATACACAGTAAAATTCCCAGGGTTAATTCAGACTCTAACGGTGTATATTAACTCTTACTGTAACAGATAACATTTGGTCCCACATTCCAGAGCGAATCTGTGTGTGAGTTCCCACCATCTGCACCGTGATCTGACCTCTATTTGTGACCTTCTCTGCTTTCCCCCGGTCTGAATATTTAGAAACCTTAAGGAGGGTGGACTGTCTGCTCTCCTTTTAAAAAATGTTTGCTGAGGGCTGGAGACGGATATAATGCCCACTATCGTTTATTTCTATTTTTATTTTTTTTATTCTTACCTATTCATTTTATTTGTCATGTCATGTCTGAGCTGTTTTGTTCTGTGTTGTATATGAAAAATGTAGCAAATATATTCTGAAAAAAAAAAATGTTTGCTAGCTAACATTAGGTCTCACTTGCTAACTAATGTTGTGCAAGACTCTTTTTAATCAAGTGTGCACTGAGTCACTTAACATCATTCAAACATTTACGATTTGAATACAAACACAAAAATAAGAGCTTTATATTTTGGACACAGTAAACCGTAAGGGTCTAAATGAGAAACGTAGCCCATCTCCCTACTTAAAATATTAATGGTATGCAATATTTATGTCCTTTTTTCCTACTGCTTCTCACCCTGATGTTCATGAACACTATGGAATCAATACAGTTAGAAGGATTTTGGTATATTGGATTTTGTTGCACGAAGACAAAAACTATTTAGTCTGTCTCCGTTCATTTTCAAAACTTGTAACTGTAATGTTTTGGAAATATTAGTGGGGAAAGGTGCTATAGAAACATGAGAAGCCCAAAGATAACTTGATGCTTTTTGGTCTTGGGCAACACCATGCCTGTATCTCACCATGCCTGGTGCCAGCACCCCCGTCTGGCTTTATCTAAGGGGTTTGGGGACTTGTTTTTAGATTATGAGAAACTCAGAGGCCTTCAGACTTGTTATCTGGGTTGGTACTTGTAGGTCTTGGGACTTGGAATCTACTCCTAGAAACCCAGAGGGCATGGGACTTGTTCCCTAATGCAGCACTCAGAGATCTCTGGTACTATTCAGGATACAGCACAGCCTCAAGTGCCGTATTGCTTGAATTTTTTTTTTAATAAAGCATATTACAGCATATTAATTGATTAATATCATACTAATTGATAATAATTGATTAATATTGGTTATAACATATTAAGTAATTGATGATGCAATATGACTGATTTTGTAGTAACGGTTTGTGGGCGGAGTAACGCTGTTTACAAACAGGCTGTTTGAATAACTGTTTCTGCATCGGATTTACAATCACTTCAGAATGTGGTCTTAGCCAATCAGCTTCCAGGCTCAAAACAACCAGTTTTACAGTATGGAATTGCTGATGTCACAAGACAATAAAAACCAGTGCAGCTGTGAATAAAAACAGGACAATTGTGTCCGTAGCATAAATCTGGCCCTGACCGGTGCAGTCCTGTGCCTCTTAATAGTCTCTGTATACTGCAAGCTAATGTAATTAGGGGGTCGTTTATGAAGCGATAGTCTGCTTTTACGGAGGCCCGTGAGAGGGTTTGCGGGGCCATTCAGCAGCGTCCGCTGAGTTCGGTCGGTTTTACTGTCAGCGGTATTGCGGCGCTGTTTTACTCTCGCGGTGCGGACGGATTCGGCCGCGATTCACCGGGCTAATCCAGCCGGGGGGCACCAGCCGGGGAAACTCATCGGGTTTGTTCTGTGGGGCCCAGAGGCACAGCGTAAAGAATGGAATCTGTGTCCGTGGGAGGCGTCCTCATGGCCGACGCGCTGTACAGTCCAACAACCACAATGCCTCTATTGTCTTTTGAGACCATTAACGCCGAGACTGGTAAATACAGTCCCTAGAGTGAGCGGGGAGTGTAGCTTGCTGAATATATACTTAGCACAGATACAGGTTTTGGCTAAAATGGCCTGCTTTTTACATTAGACTAATGTATTGTAAATGTTATGCTCTCTTTCAGTAAATATGATTCAAACTGATAAAATATTATGGCTTTTATTTATTTAGTATGTATATTTTGAATATACAATATTTTGTATATTCAACTGTTTTGGTTGATGCTTAAAAGTCACTATGTGCTTTGCTGCTAGTAGTGCTTTTTGTATGAAAGCAGGCCTGATAACGGCACAGCATTAGTTTGTTTTTCTTGCCTTCAAAAAGCAGGCGGAGCCCAATAATTAAACTAAAGAAGCAGTTTCCTCAACTTCCTCATCTCTCGCCATGACATCGGCGATTAAATTATCCCACCGTCGAATGAGTTCGGCAAGCCACCCACCGGGGCGGTGAAATCCACACAGACACACAGGGTTTTTTTTTATTATTAGACATCAAGGTTTATTGGGAACAGAAACACAGTTTTTTTTGGGGGGGGGGGGGAGTTAGTTGAAGTCGGTGATGCGCCTGAGGGAACCGATTCGGGGGCTCATGCCGCCCCAGTCGCTGTAGCGGCGGTACTCCCCCGGCCGCAGGTAGTAGTGGCGCCCCCTGTAGTTGGGCTGCTCGTACATCAGCCAGTGGCCGTCCATCACGTTGCAGGAGTGGAAGTCGGACATGTGGAAGCGGTCCATGACGTTGGGGCAGTCGTCCATCAGCTCCATCATCTGGCCGCCCATGTCCGAGCGCTCGTACAGCCTCATCCTGTAGTTGCCACGGTACTGCGGGGGAGGGGGGGCAAACACGAGTAGGTAGGTCAGGTTACCTGCAGACATTCACAGTTCAGGATTTTTTTGTGCCGATGTTATGAACTGTAGATTCCAGGAAGTGTTAATTATAAATGGACTGCATTTATATAGCGCTTTTATCCAAAGCACTTTACAATTGATGCCTCTCATTCACCAGAGCAGTTAGGGTGTAGGGGTTAGGTGTCTTGCTCAAGGACACTTCGACATGCCCAGGGCAGGGTTTGAACCGGCAACCCTCCGACTGCCAGACAATCGGTCTTACCTCCTGAGTAATGCCCTTCTATAACATTATAACTATGCAGTCACTCCTCTGTACAATGCTTTCCTGGCAACTGTCAATGCTCTTTGTACTTGCTCCCTTGTCAACAAATAAATTAATTAATAAAATCACAAGTGAAATTTGCAATTAAAATTTCAAGCTGCCTAAGAAGTCCCTCATGGAAGTGAGTGTTGGTCACCATTCCCAAATAGAGAGAGGGTAAAAGCTAGCGAGAGTAAGAGCTAGCTGCAGTAAAGCTATGTGTTCCCATAACCCCCCACGGACAGGTAATCCTCAGCTTACCATGGGGATCATGCGGCAGGACCGCACACAGTCGCTCATGCCCATCATGCGCTGGCAGTCCGAGTACTCGCCCCTCCGCAGGAAGTACTGGTGGCCCATGTAGTTGGGGCGCTCGTAGATCATGAAGCAGCCGCTCTCCACGCGGATGGAGTTGCAGCGGTTGAAGTAGGAGTGCAGGTCTGCGCAGTCGCTGCTGCACTCGTGGAACCGGCCCTGGAAGTTCCGGTCCTCGTAGAAGATGATCTGCGGAGAAGAAACACACATTTATACACGCGTATATATATCTTTTTCAAATTTCTAATTCATAATTTCATCATTGCAAATACAAGCCCGAAAAATAAACGAACATAAAAAATGCGAGTTGAGTCCAAGTGAATGAAAGCAAGAAGTTATGTAGAAATATTATTAAATAATTTTTTATAGAGAGACACTCAGCCTTCGGCCTCACCTTTCCCATCGTCATGGTTACGCCGGGTAGGTGAAGACTCTGAGTACCGCTGCTCTCTGTCTCTTCCTCTCTGTCGAGCTCCGGCCCTTTTATAAAAACCACAGCCGTGTGATTACGCAGCATAAAGTATTGTCATTCAAATCATACCCTTCTAGCATTAGGGGGCTTTAAAAAAAAAAAAAAAAAAAGAAATCTGGTTATGTGTGGTTGTGCCTCTGTGCGTTATTGTTCTACCGCCCGTTTTTCACATGTTCATCACAATGCGGGGTGAATGCTACTGTACTCCGGACCTCCACTGTGCGTCCTGTCGCGTCAGCAGAAACTAGACTGACATCTGTCATCGCCTGGCCATTCAAAAACACCACCCCCCCCCCCCCCCCCCTTCCCCCCTGTCCACCTGAACTTCTACTGTCTGTTTCAAATGTATCGGTGGTGGAAAACGAGCTCGGGGGGGGGGGGAAACTACAGTTATTTTGTTTTTGCTTTGTAGGTTCTCTTGCTGATGTGATTCATCCTCTAGCGTCAAATAGGGTTTCATATATTATCCTTGTTTACAGCCTCAGAATGTCCAAATATTAGTGACATGGGATGGGTGGGACAACTTGTTTTGTTTTTTGTTTTTTTTGTGTGAAAATATTACAGTAATAAAGAATGCAAATCTGTTTTTGCCGAGTGAGAAAGAAAGGCAATCATATAAACTAACCCAATCTGCTGTCCTCCATTAACCTTGATGCATAGGTACACTAGCACGCACTCTTAATCCCAAGGCTGTTTCTCAGCTCATAAACTGCACGGAGTTGGTGATAATGAGGGTCTTCAAAACATTTTCCAAACTAAGCATTGGACTGCTCTGTATATGGCCTACAAAATAGTTTGGTCGTTTTATTTCTTATATTTATGGATAAATAGTGAACAAGAGGGATTACTACTGCATTGTGACAGTTGGAAAAAGTCTAGCGTGAGGTATTCATGCCAACAAATATAACTTTTTATATTATATTATATATTATTATGGAAGGGCTATAATGTGTAATGTGTGGAACAACTAAGTGTGGTTCGTGCGACAGCATTCACACTCCTGATTGGAGCATAACCCCTTATCTATATTACAGTATTTAAAGACTTCTAAAATGGCAAATAATTTGATGATCAAACAGCATGACCTTTAACCGACTGGAGTGTGTTCTAAGTGTTGCTATGGAGATATATCCAAGGTCTCGTAAGGGGCAATTCCACTAAAGGAACTAATTGAAATTCCAGCTTGCAGTGCACCTAATATTTCCAATGTGTCCTGTGGCTGATATTTTGATGAAAGGTCATGCCATGCAGCCGAGCCCCCTCCAAATCAAATCAATCGTTCTAATCGTGCCACCTTGAACTGCCCCTTGGCTCCGCGCGAAACTGCACGGTATAATTTTTAGCGTTCGTTTCACTCTTAACAGAGTTTATACGAGTTCAAGAGGGATCCAATGCGCTCGGTCTGAGCCCATTTAGCGCTGAGCGCTGACGCCATTGGTTGATTTGGGAGCAAAGCCTCCCGCCTCCTTTGAGACTGAATTTTCATTTGTGTTTCCTCCTTCCCTCCAATCCCGCTATTTTTTTCAGCAGGATGGAAGTTAATTTTTAATGGCCGTTTTGCTCTAAATGGAGCCGCGTATCCAACACGATTACTTTGACCGATTGGCATTGTTTGGCGGTTTCAATAGACAACGTTTTGAGCGTCAGCACCCCCGGGACTGCGGAAACTCTAATGGGACCAGCGGAAAAGTATCGGCGAGCATAAATATGCAGTTTAGTCGTCAATGAGGCGCGTGATGGGGCCAAAACTAAATTTATTTATATAGTTTACAGCGGGGTAGGGGGTTGGGTGGGGGGGGATGGGGGGGATGCATTCTCAAAGATACGGTTAGAGCTTAATATGGAACACATTTTTTATTTTCCAATTATGAGATGATTCTGTAGTTTGCGGGACGGTTGGCAACCCCCCACCTGCAGGCGTGCTACACCTGCAGCTGAAAGGTGAGCACGCCCAGGCGTGGATCTTTGCACAGTAAAATGTGTCCAGTGTTAATTCAACTCTAACAGTGTTGATTCAACTCTACGAGTGTTCATTCAACTCAACATTCCAGAGTGGGACCAAATCTAATCAGTCTAAAAAGTTGAATTAACACTGTTAGATTTTAATTAATTCTGGACTTAATTGCGCCTATAATTAATTGAACAGAGACCTTGAGGGATTCCTGAGTGTGTGAGCCCTAAGTACAATGGCCAGGTGTTGTCTCTTGTTTTTCTGTTCTGTTCCGTCACGTGTAATAAAGAGCAATGCAAAGCATCGGCCTGCCTGTGTAAATATGTATCTTCTTCTATTGCGGCCCTGTGTCGTGATTCCACCTGACACCCTGCTATATGTTCTTGAGACCCAGCAGAAAAAATGTTTAAGAATTTTTGTTGTTTTTGATGTGATATACGTGTCTTAGATGAGACAAAAGCACAGTGCAGTGAAAGTATTTTCAATATTTATTTTTATTTTTATCGAATGTCCCCTGTAATGTAGCTTTCAGCACAGTAGAATATATGGTTCCTGAGGTTAAGACCAGATATTCATGTCCCTTACAGGGGACAAAAATGAATTTCCAGGTTTTAGGAGGACGTGTGTTGTCATGGTTTCTTGCTAAAAAAGTGTATTTTTGCAAGCTTATACTTTCTCATATAAATGTTGCTCAGATCCTTTTTAGGCACATGCTTGCCTGTTTTGGGCATTAGTATTTCCCCCCTTCCCCTGTTTAATATCCAGAATCAACTGATGCATATTTTTATTGCGGGAATTTTATTAAGCTTCCTCTTTGTTTTCATCACGTTTGTTATAAATTTGCGCTTTGTAGAATATTTGCATCTTTTTTTTTACAGCAAAGACCTCCAACATAAATCAGACCCCAAAGATAGATTAATCCGTAGGTTTTTATTATTAATAAAATTATTATTAAAATTATTATTAATTATTAATTCAGTCTTTAAATGCCGGTCGGTCGGTCTCTCCCAGAGTCAGAGAGCGGCGTCGGGATCCCCCCCCGAACGGGAGCGATGGAGACAAAGGTTTTCGGGCGAGGAAGAGGACCCCCTCCTCAGTTGGCCACGATGCGCCTGATGGAGCCGACCCGGGCGCTGGCCCCGCCCCAGTCGCTGAACCTGCGGTACTCCCCCGTGCGCAGGTAGTAGTGGCGCCCCCTGTAGTTGGGCTGGTCGTAGAAGAGCCAGTGGCCGTCCGTCACGTTGCAGGAGTGGATTTCGGAGAAGTGGAAGCGGTCCATGGTGCTGGGGCAGTCCTCCATCAGCTCCTTCATCTGCCCGCCGAACTCCATCCTCTCGTAGAAGCGCATCCTGTACGATCCCTGCGCGTGCTGCAAACAGGAAGGGGACACCAACAAAGTTACCGCCTTTTATACCGCTGTCAAGTGAGTGGACGTGTCTAATCAACTTGAACCTGGTCATGTTTATCTATCTGGTTTTTTTTGGATATTGTTTCCTGATCTAGCCCTACACTGTACTGCAGTAGTTCTCAAACATAGTTCTGAGGACAGACTGTGTGTTCAAAATTTTGTTCTAATCATAATAGCAACCCATTGATTACCCTCTTCAGGCCATTTTATTTCTGAAATAGCTGGGTAGAGTGAAGAATGGATGTCCCTTATATCACAGAACAGGACCTTTATATCAGATCAACTAATGATTTTATTTTCTACAGTTTGCTATATTACCGATAGTTCCTTTAAAAAATAGGTTCCGTTTTTTGACTGACAGGTGAAATCTGGGGTGCCAGATCACAGAAACTAAACCCTTCTTGGAAAACAAAGGGATCAGTGACTGGCCAAATGATAACAAGCCAAGCCTGTTATTGTGTTAAAAGGTGAGTTTAAGGGGTGAAAATGGGTTAGGGTTAAGGTACAATTTGAACATAGTTTCAACCACCTCAGTTGATTAAATAGTGGTTCCCAAAGTTGGGTTTTGGGGGGGGGGGTGGACTTCAGAGAGATAGAGAGACAATGAGGTTGTAGGAAAAGGATGCATTTATATGTGCACAGGTCTAAATTTACTGTATTTTAATAATACTGCAGCTAATCTCTAGATGGGGTGCACAGCTAAAGCACTAGTTCTGAATGGGCCTGTGGTCTGTAACGAGGGTCTGGGCTCGACCAGCACAGACTGGGGCTGCGAGTTCCGTAAGAAGAAATATAATTAGATTTGAGAAACAGTGGCAGGAATCTGCTTCTTGTTCTCTCATGAAGACGGGGGAAGGGGGGGCGGGATTCAAAGAAAAATATTTGAGACCACAGCTCTGAACTGTAAATACTCTCTTTTTGATAATTATTTGACATATAATTAGGTCGTCATATCATGCAGGAAGGGATGACATCATTGATCTAGCTTCAAAGCACAATAGCGCCCCCTCTGGCCAACTGTGTGCCTGCAGTCTGCCTTCATTCCCCTGGCTCCAGCTGTAGAAGATGTGCAGTCTTCCATAAAAAAAAAGGTTTGTAAGGAACAGCTGCTGTTAGCGGACTGAGCCCGGGCAGCTGGACACACACAGGGGACACACGTGCCAGTCTCTGCCTTAACGGGATACTGGGGCAATTACTGGATGTTCCAGATCTGGGAGTGTAGTATTGAAACTGATAAAAAGAGATTTCTAAAAAGTTAAGTTCATGATTTACTGTAAAGCGTCTTTGTGACCAGCGCTATATAAAATTAATTTATTATTATTATTATTATTATTATTATTATTATTATTATTATTATCATAAGTGTGGTGGAGCTTCTAGTTAAATTTAGCAACATCACCCTGTGTCTGAATGTTCCAGATTTGGTAGTTAAATATTGAAACTTGGTGAGATTTTGTTTTAAAAGTTGTTAGTATGAGTGGTAGAGTTTCTGCTGAAATTTACCAACATTACCCAGTGTCTTAATTTTCTAAACTTGGTTATTGGGTACTAAAACTGATTGAGTGAAGTTTGCAATAAGAGTGGTGGAGCTTCTACTTAAATTTAGCAACACTACCCATCATCCTCCAGATTGGAAGTCCAGTTGGCGTCTTACCATGGGGATCATGCGGCAGGAGGAGATGCTGTCGCCCGCGCCCATCCAGCGCTGGTAGTCGGGGTACTCCCCGCGGCTCAGGAAGTACTGGTGGCCCGAGTAGTTGGGGCGCTCGTAGATCATGAAGCAGCCGCTCTCCACGCGGATGGAATTGCAGCGGCTGAAGTACGAGCTGAGGTCAGCGCAGTCGCTGCTGCACTCGTGGTGGCGGCCGCCAAAGTTCCGGTCCTCGTAGAAGATGATCTGCAGGGGGAAGGGCGGGAATTAGTGCCCCCGATGTTACAGCAGGTCGGGCACACACCGAGTAGATCGACCAAACAACAACACATCCACGGCAGTTATAATGCAGCATACACAGGTTCTCTGGGTCACAGTTTGAATTCCTCTTCTGACTGAAACATCAAATCCCCTTTGATCTTGGCTACCTATACCAGCCTAACTGACCCAACTGAATATCTGAAAACTACATACTCTTCATCACTCAGGTGACTGCGGCACACTAGCGACTGTTCAGGTGATTGCTACTGCTGCAACTGAAAAGAGCTTTGAAATCATTGACAGGTTGAAAACATGTAATTATTATAATTACAATACCAAATGTTATGAATATAATCAGTTGCAGCAATTCTAATTATTATAATGATCATAATCATAGTAATAGCAGTAATTACAATATTAATAAAACTATAGAAACATACTGTATAAAGTAAGGCATATTTTAGTCATCAATTCATATGAATACGTGTGTGCGTGTGTGTGTGTGTGTGCGTAGCATAATAAATACTGTGACAGGTATGTTAATAATGGTATACTTCTTGTTATTGTTATTTTGCTATTCAGAGACGAGTGTAGATGTTTGTCCATTTGATGTCCTTTACCTTCCCCATGTTGGCTTGGCTGGTTTGGATGGATGAGCCTCCCTGTAATACCGCTGATCCCCCCGGCTGAGTCCGGTATACATAGTCCACGTGAACTGCAGACTGTGCACGCGGCATTCATATTCTAATTCAGTTCTCTGCCCTCGTGCGATCGCATAATCCCAAATAAAAGAATTTCCCGTTACATTCCTAAAAAAAAACAAAACAAAACAAAAAAAAAAAAAAAAGCAGAAAGAGAAATGTTCTGGGCTCTTTGTATCTCACGGCTGTGGCTCAGTTAATGTACATGCTTTGTTTTCATCACAATTAGCACAAAGCCTTCGATGCACAGGCATTTTTTTTCTCGCAATCTGCAACCCGCATCTGCAAGATTCCCAGCAGTACATGAGCTTATTTGAGCGCGAGAGCATTTACTGTATTTTACCTTTTTGTCTCTGTGTCATAGTGATAAAACAGTTGTCATAATTATTGGATATTTCTTTGGATAAACAATCAAGCTTGATTAGATTTTTAGCATTTAATTATTATTATACTTTATATTACAATACACCACTGATGACCATTGCGTGTATGCGTGCAAGTCATAGTTTTTTCTATAGGACTAGTTTGTCACATTTTGATTTTGTCATGCCAAGAATTTTCCATTACTCATTGAGAAGCACTTTTTTTAACAATATGGCATCCCTTTGGAACCAATAAAGTTAAATTGATTTCAATTTCAACAGGAAAGTTACTGCTGAGCACATTCTTTCACCTTCAAATTGTGCATTTGGATTTTGCTGTTTATCACACACTTTTTTGTGGTTTTTTAAATCAGTGATGCATTGTCCAATTTATGGTGCACCAAGATATACAGCATTGGAAAACTATATCATCTGCTGAGTGTTCCACAGTACATTTTTGCTTATACAACTTTACTCATAAATTTCAAGGCACCAAATATTGATCTCAGATTAAACGAGAAGCTCTAACAAGGCCATTGGGTGTTATCTGGACACAACACCAATGTGTGCTCAGTACCCTTGTTAGAGTTATCATTTGATCTGTTGTTAATAGTCAAGAAAATCCCTTGTTCAGTTTTTTAAAATGTTCATTGAGCATTTGCCAATTGATTATACGCCAAATGTGGCACAGCATACATGAACACAACATAAATCAGTTAAAATTAAGCTTTTTTACAGCCCTTGGAGCTTTGCACTGCACATAATCCATAATTTATAGTTTACAAAGACTAAAGTCAGCATTCAGTCATTACCTTTGTCATTGACTAACAAAGACAAACCACGTTTTTCTTCACAAGCATAGTTTGCCCTGTTGTAAATTCCAGCTTGGTTCCAGCCTGGTACAGTATTAAGCCGGTCTAGCTGGTTTGAAGCTGGTTTAGAGGTGGTCAAGCTGGCAGAAACCTGGCTGTGTTCACAACCACACAGGTGAGACCATGTCCGGCTGGTGGGCCAACTTGGTACAGACCACAGACCATCACCAAACTCTAGATGGTATCCAATGGTATTCAGAAGCTGGTTCCAGTTGTATTCCATCTCAGGCTGGTAGCTGGAATTTCCACCAGGGTAAGAAGTTAGTGTTGATGATTGTTGAATTCAGGCAAATAATGCAAGTGATATAAAAATAATAATAATAACTTGAATTTATTTGTCAGGGCAAATTTTGATTGAACCCTGGCCCAACAGAAACAAGCTGTTGTGGCCATGAAGAATTAATTCTAATAGCCTGGAAGGTGGCTGATGCAAAGTGCACCAGTTATGCTCAAGCTACCACACCGCCCCTAGAGTGGTTGTTGCTCCGGAGTATAGTAGCTATAATACATGTTCCAGCAGGCATGACCATGAACCCTGCTCCTGTTAACTGGCTAAAGTTAAGCAGGTGTAGGTATGTTTACTTGGATGGGAGGCCTTCTGACAAACTCACAAAGTACTGTGGGTGGGCCAGTAAGTGGTGATCTTCCTTCTGGTCAATCAAACACCAATGCGAGGATGCCGTGATGGGGACACTGTGCTGTAGGAGATGTTGTCTCTTGGGTGAAAGGTTAAATGGAGATCCTGACTCAATGTGGCAATTAAAAATCTTACAACTCTCATCACAATGAGTAGAGGGGTTCCCTGGTTTCCTGACCAAATTCCCAATCTGGATCTCTCTCAACCCGCCACCTAATCATCCCACAGTTTAATTGCCGAAAATTCTCTCCCTCTCCACCTCAGCTGATGTGTGTTGGGTGTTCTGGTGCAAAATGGCTGCCGTGCTATACCTTGGTGGAGGATGAGGGGAATTCCCAACTCATTGCTACGAAGTGATACAGTTGTACTTTTACTTAACATTGCACACTGAAAAAAACTACATTAGAAAGCCATTAACCAAATGAATTAATTGAATTAAAAATAAGAGGGGATATATATTTTTATCCTTTAAGACCTTACTTTAATGCTGGCTTTGCAATCAAGCAATTGATTCATGTTCAGTTTAATTGATTCTGTAACACCAAGCGTGAAATGTTAAGAACTTGGCGAGCGTTAGCTGTCTCGAAGCACAAAGCAGAGACACAGTTTCGCATTTGTAATGTGTCTGTGTGTGGAGCACCTTGGCAAGACATTAGGTCTCATTCACAAAATTTTTCTCAAATTATTCTTAATTTTATTATTAAAAATGCTCCAATGAAAAACTAATATGGGATTCATGACGCATATGCAGACCTGTCTTTTGCGTATCCTAGGTGTACGAGATGACGAATGCTGACTGTTTGTAAATTTTATGCGCAATCCTGTTCATGTGACTTTCACAAGGAAAGAGAAATAGATAAGGAAAAAAATTATGAATGCCGAAATGTGCGTGGGAAACGTTCTTGCACACAGTCTACGATCAAATACGATCGTACGCACGTTTCGTGAATGAGGCCCATTGTGTGTAAAAACTTAAACGTAAAATATACGTTAAAATAAACGGAGACCTTGGAACAAGGCCGAGGGAAGAGAATGAGGCACTCCTGTCCGGTTAAATATCAGTTCCTGCATCACTTTATTCAGCCCCCTCAGCAGAGCTAGAAAGTCAGGTAGCGTCCGCCAGACCCCACCCCCGGCCCCGCCCCCGCCCGCACGGGACAGCGCCCCCGCCAGGCGCAGGGAGCAAGAACAGAAGCGAAAACACGTCAGGACTGACACCATTTTATTCAGCGTGTGGAAAAGGGCGTACAGCAGCAACCGGACCAGGACCCCTCCCTCCCTCGCTAGAGGTCCGTGATGCGCCTGAGGGAGCCAATTCGGGGGCTCATGCCGCCCCAGTCGCTGTAGCGGCGGTACTCCCCCGGCCGCAGGTAGTAGTGCCGCCCCCTGTAGTTGGGCTGCTCGTACATCAGCCAGTGGCCGTCCATCACGTTGCAGGAGTGGAAGTCGGACATGTGGAAGCGGTCCATGACGTTGGGGCAGTCGTCCATCAGCTCCATCATCTGGCCGCCCATGTCCGAGCGCTCGTACAGCCTCATCCGGAAAGATCCGTGGTGCTGCAAGGAAGGAAAAGAGGGAAAAATCTAAATGACTACGGGAGGCACATCGATCCCTCTGTGAGACCCGGATGTTGATGTATTTTCAAGCCTGTTTTTGTGTGTACTCTGAAACGTTCTGGGTAACAGTTGAAAATGTTTCACACTATAGTTATAGGGCCTAAGGAACTGGGAAATGCAGTTCTAAACTGAATGGTGAACTGAATGGGAAAAAATGGCGTCTCTAGAATGCCCGAAAAGAAATGTTGACCCTGGGTCTTGCAGGGTTAATACTTATGGTGACTGACAATTTAGGCCACTATTAAGTTCAACTCGTATTACCAAACAGCGGTGCATAGGGGTCATGGGAAATGGTTTGCAGCACTGTTTATAAATAGCTGACACAATAGCATCTCAATTTTAGCTGCTTATGGACTGACATGAAAATGATATGGGTTTCTTACAGGCCTGCAGAGTGCAATTTCCAGGCCAAAATTATATCATTTTATTTTTTCCAGGTTTGGGACGATAATATTTACCACAAGTTCACAGACTATCCCCTCCACCGGTGCCCGGGACTACGTACCCAGCTGTCCCCCTCTGAAGGCCCTGGTTCCTCAGTAATTATCGATATTATAATCATGTACATGTAAACATGTGCAGTTTTTTCAAAGGCACGTGGGGTGGTT
Source organism: Anguilla anguilla (assembly GCF_013347855.1). Taxonomy (NCBI): domain Eukaryota; kingdom Metazoa; phylum Chordata; class Actinopteri; order Anguilliformes; family Anguillidae; genus Anguilla; species Anguilla anguilla. Next base: position 68,922,999 of record NC_049203.1, on the reverse strand, counting down.
CTCTGTAAGCCGTTCAGTGAGCATTTAACACTGGCATAAAATTGGCCATCAATTTTGCCAATCGGTTCAAGGCACTGGAATCCATATGAAGCTCATTAAATAATTTCAGAATGGATACCAGTTCAAAGGGCTTGGTGGGCCCAGTTTGCCTTTTTTGCTGTGCTGTGTGGTGAGTCACAGACAGAGGCTGTTACCATGGGGATCATGCGGCAGGACCGCACGCAGTCGCTCATGCCCATCATGCGCTGGTAGTCCGAGTACTCGCCCCTCCGCAGGAAGTACTGGTGGCCCATGTAGTTGGGCCGCTCGTAGATCATGAAGCAGCCGCTCTCCACGCGGATGGAGTGGCAGCGGTTGAAGTAGGAGTGCAGGTCGGCGCAGTCGCTGCTGCACTCGTGGTGGCGTCCGCCAAAGTTCCGGTCCTCGTAGAAGATGATCTGCAGGAGAGAGAGAGAGCAAAAAAAAAAAAAGGATCCAAACGTGAACAAGGCTCTCACACACACACATAGTGCCCATCAAAGAGAGAGCCGCTGGTGCAGAACGGCACTGAATGGCCAGTCAAAATGGATGTTCACTCTTACAGTGAAGCACAGAGCAACTCTTACCTTGCCCATGTTCGCTGTTGATCGAGCCGCTTGTCGTCCTTCACCCAACGTATCTGGTCCACCTTATATACAGATCTGCGCTGGAAAGGTACAGCGGTGGTTTCTTTGTCATTCAAATGGGCCACGTACTGTAGTCAGCAGAAACTTTTACAGGTGTCTGTTTTTTAAAACGTCCACCCCCGCCGCCGCTGCCAACTGTAATCTTTGTTTCCAGCAAAAACGCCGCCATTGAAAAAAAGAGCTGAAAGGCTCATTGATTCCTTCAGCCGTGGAATATACTGTCCGCCCTGGCCTGGAAACGTTCAGCGCGTTTCCCCCTAACACGGTGCTACTGTAATTACACAGCCACTGCGACGCTATCAAGCTAAACTCAGAGTCAATGCGTATCCAGATAGAACTGAAGCGGCTAATCGTGGTGCATTTAAAACCGACTTTATTGCTGGTTTAATTTGGTCACGCTTCATCATTAGACCATTTTATTGTAGTTGTGCACTTATTGGGAAATTCATTTTCAAAAGGGGCTGCCTGGTGGGTGGCAGCTCAGCGCAGGAGCTTGTGATTGGACGTAGAGCCCGCCAGGGAGGGAGGGGTCCAATCAGCAGGATTGTCTCTGTCGCGTGGCGTCACGAGCAGCTCCTCATGTCGATCTGGCGCTGTAAGCAGAATGGATGGAGCCAATGGTCCTTGGCAGGACTTTCCGAGGAGGGCACACACTTGCCTGAATTTGGGTTTAAATGCATCCTGAAGGGCTGCTGGGTGGCTCATTCTGTTAAGGCGCCATGGTGTAGTGCACGGATAACCCCCACAGCCTCAGATTGAAACCAGACTGTGCCACTGCCAGCTGTGGCTGTTAGCTCCTGAAGCATAACCTGAAGCGTTTCTGGATAATAGAGTGTAATATCATGTAATGCAATTTCTTTGTAATTTAGTAGCACTGTAAACATGCATGAATACTGTGATTCCATCCCAACACAGACAAAGGTGAGAAATCCAGAGGACTCCCTTCAAGAGCAGTGAATTTATTTTAATAGCCTTTTTCCAAAATCAACAGAACCTGTTTGTGTCCGTTGCACACCGAGCATTCCTGTGTGCACAATCGTTTTTTGTCATCTGGCGCGCAAGGCTTTTGTCTATTTGCCATTTTCTGATTGGGCGCTTTGCCAACAAGGCATGCTTTGGACGTGTGGCCCTGTGTGGTTTCCTGCAGCCTCGTCGGACAATGGGACTCCGCCCTGTTACCGTGGCAACCGAGCCAGACATGGGCCCTTCCACTGATGAAAGCAAGGGGCGTGGCCAAGAGTTAAGTGCACCACGAGAGATCGCATAAAGGAGGAAATTTATTGGACCCCGTGCACCTTGAGGACATTAAAAATATGAGGTAATTCCGTTGGTGGCGTGGTCGGGAGGAAAAAAACACCACACCTCTGGTGTAGTGTTTCATCCCACTTGGAAGCTACGTATTTTATGGAGCTCGAAAGATTTAATTTCCCAGAAGTTACACCGGCAGATTCCCTTGTGGGCACTAAGTGTAGATACTAAAATGTCTCTGACTAATTTGTGCTGTTGGCTTCCTAAATTCTCCTTCAGGAAGCTTCATGACATTTATGTTGGTTTCTGCCAGGCTATAATTAGCCGTGATCTGAAAATTTTAATTACGTGTTTTTTAATTTAACTAAATGAAAGCAAGTATTTTGGTCCATATCATTATATTGATGAATGACCAAGACTTCTTTTTCAGTCTAAATTTATTTCTCCGTGTATACCTGAATCCAAGTTCTGCATTGGAGTACGCTATTCAGTGTTTTACTGCACATGTGCGCCACCTTGTGGCTGATACTTTAATTGTGCACCTTAACTGATTGATCCACTCGATCACCACAACCATTATTATTTGCACTTTGAGAGATTATGAAGACCTGAGTGCCTCAATATGTTAGAAAAGAGTGAAAAAATAAACAGATAGTAAGGAAAACATATAGTTAAAAATAGGCCACTGCAGTAGAGCTTAAAGTAGATCCAAGATAATAGACAAGGCTTTCAAGTCTTCCCAAAAATTTGTATCTAAATTCCTGAGTTTGTGCTTGTTCCTCAATTATAAATGCAGATTATCACAAACAGTTCTTATTCAGAATCCTGTATGACTGAGCATCAGACTAGTGCTAAGTTATTGCCAACTGTCAATCACTAATTCCTAATCAATCTTTGTTCAAATGAGAAAAATAAATAACAATCAGGGTTATTTGCTGACACCTTAGTATCCCAGTTGCACATCACTCTTTATTTCATATTGAGCAATCACATCCTAAATCCTAAGTGTGAGGAATTGTATATAAAAATATCAACCTAACATCCTTATTTTAATTAAAGTACTAGCAACATTGCATCTCCCCAACCATTGCTTTATTTTCTCTTTCTTCATATCTTTATTCTTTATTGTTGAAACCCACAGTTATTGTCAACATTTTAGGATTTTCTTCGGCAAAGCCTGGAAAACAAAGGAACATATTTGACTTGAAATAATCTCCATCATTGTCTTGTAATCCCGTGCACAAAGTCACGTGCACTAAAAAATAATGGCGGTTCACCTCTACCTACCCCAGGCGTCTACATTTCTTCCTCTCACTCATTATGGACAGAAAACAGGCGTCATCTTCCCCAGCGTGAAACTTGCGGGAAAAGAGGCAGGGCCAGTTTTAGCAACCTCAATCGAAGGCCACAGGATCAGGCCATTTCTTATTTTAATGCCTGGGATATATAGGCCTCTGTGACGCTGCCAAATATTGATCCAGTCCATGGAGGTAAAATCTGATTCTCCAGGACACAATGTCCTCGCCGGGCTCTTTGCCCACCCCCGTTCCCATTTTACACGTCTCCCAAAGGACATCTAAACCCACTGATCCACAACAAAAGGATTATGGTGCAGAGCATTTAACATTACCACAGAGCAGGCCCTCGCTGATGCTGCATTTATTCTGGAAAGAGCACAGGGCATAAACTGCAAACTTACGCCTCAACTCAGAGGCAATAAGATAAGATATACCGCACAAGCCAATGCCTCCAACAATGTACCAGCACCACCCTCCAGCACTGTACAAACGTGTGTGTGGCTCAGAATTACACATTGGGAAATAATCAGGACATTTTACTGGCCTACTCATAATGATGAATACACACATAGCTTAAGACCCTGTCTGTAAGGTGCATTATGGGGTAAATTTGGAAGGGGGCAGGTTTTTGTTACGAAAAAGCTGCATGCAAACTTCACTTCAGCAGCACAGCATGTATTATAAATATTAGCCCGAAGATTGGGAGAAATGGGTGGAGCTGTATTCACAAAAAGGCGGAAGTATGTTCATGTGAGGGAACGTTTCATTAATCTGGGCGGGGTGCTCCTCTTGTGATGTCATAATGGGAGAGGGGTGTGGCTCAGTCCTGCAGGGATTCCGCTGATCCTTCATAGTGTTCCGTCAGGGAGTCCTCACCGTCCTGTGAGTGACAGATTGGCCAATGACCATTCATGTAATTATTATTCAGTTCATGACCAGACACCCGTGTTCAAAACAACAAATGCAAAATAATCGAGCTGGATATTTACTGAAGAACAGCAGTAAATGTGATTAAGGCGCAGGTCTATTTCTATAACCCGCAGATCACACTACGCTGGACCTGATGTGTTGTGGAATAATACCCCATCTGACACAGTTGTGCTCACACAAAGTTTTGGATTCTGAACACTAGGTGGCAGCGGCCTCTCTCTTATGTTCACCAGCTCAGCCTCAGATACCAGTAGTTTGCAGGACAGTGGAGAGGAAAGGAGACAAACTGGTGCTGAGGTCTAAGAGGAGGAGATGGGAGAGGGAATTTGATATGAACAGCATTGTTTCAGTTGAGCCAGCACATTGAACAGACATTTCATGTGCAGCCTGAACAAGCAGAATTTGGACACTCGATTCGTCCCAATGGCAATTGGCCACTCACACTGAGGGAGGGCTGTGGTGAGGGTAAGGATGAGGATGAAGATGAGGATGATGATGATGATGATGATGAAGGTGAGTAAGGTGCTGGTGTCTTACACTGTCCAGACCGCCAGCGCTGCAGCCACTGGGCTAGAGTATTATCAGAGAGGAAGAAAACAAAACAGACATATTATAGGCCTCAGCTGAATTTACAGAGAAACCAGTCAATAAAGTGATTGATTACAAAAGGAAGTGCTAGGTGGTGCTAGACTATATTTGTAGAACGCTTTATTACACATATAGTACATTAAGGTTATTAACAGCTATAGGTGGTAGGAGAGATTTAGACTATATTTGTAGAATGCTTTATTACACATATAGTACATTAAGGTTATTAACAGCTATAGGTGGTAGGAGAGATTTAGACTATATTTGTAGAATGCTTTATTACACATATAGTACATTAAGGTTATTAACAGCTATAGATGGTAGGAGAGATTTAGACTATATTTGTAGAATGCTTTATTACACATATAGTACATTAAGGTTATTAACAGCTATAGATGGTAGGAGAGATTTAGACTATATTTGTAGAATGCTTTATTACACATATAGTACATTAAGGTTATTAACAGCTATAGGTGGTAGGAGAGATTTAGACTATATTTGTAGAATGCTTTATTACACATATAGTACATTAAGGTTATTAACAGCTATAGATGGTAGGAGAGATTTAGACTATATTTGTAGAATGCTTTATTACACATATAGTACATTAAGGTTATTAACAGCTATAGATGGTAGGAGAGATTTAGACTATATTTGCAGAGGATGTTATAACATGAACAGTAAATCTGAGTTATCAAAAGCTATAAGCGCTAGGTGAGCTTAGGCTAAATTTCCAGAAGGTTAACGGGTTAGAAAGAGCGACGCACAGTCAGTAATGCTTACAGTGCCTCTTGGAATGTGCCACAGCCTTGTAGGCATTCAGCATGGCGAATGGGTGGTAAGACAAGGTGAAAGGGTGAACGATGGAGTTCTGCAGAAGAGCGAAGAGATTAGTGCCCTTTACTGTCCCTTACAAAGGACATTCATCCGACTGAAGGTGCATAACTAAACTACACAGCATATGATATATACTGTAGGCAGCATACACACACCATTAGCAGGCTTTTTGGAATGTTTCTTCTAAGCCACTAATTCTAAGCCAGTGTTCTAGAACTCCACTGCTTTCAGTTTACCAGCAGTGATTGTGACATCAGCAGTAGAATGTTCAGTTAAGAACATTCCATTCACATATATGTGATCTCGCGCCTTAAAGGGCTAATGAACACAACTGACAATTTTACACTGAACAGCACTTTTACATAGAGAAGGCAGTGATAAGCAGAGAGGAGTGGGATTATTCTGAAATTCAGAATAAAATTCTAAAAATAAAGGTACAAAAGTGAAAAAATGATGCTACCTACGAAGGGCAGTTTTGCGGAGAGTGGTGCAGGAGATTTGGGGACCCTACCTTGGTGCGTTGCTGTGCGTGAGAGGCAGAGGGCTTGCAGCTGTACAGGGACAGGACCTCTTCCACAGGGAGGCTGTTCTGGAACATCACAGGGGGAGAGGTGGAAGAAAGAGCAGCTGAGTGAGTCGGAGCATTACCTGTGAGCCAGCACCTCAGCCTGAGCGGGAGTGGGTCACAATGTTTTGCCTGGAGCACTGGTTCTTAATTTTGGGCCCCAAATTAAAAATACTTTTTAACATCGGGACCCAAATGAGAAATTTAGTCCCCTTCTGGGAGCCAACAAATGTACGTGCTAACATAGTCTAGGGGTCCACAGACTCATTCCGGGATCCACCTCATACACTCCTGCAACCCATTTTGGGTCCCAACCCACAGTTTTAAAAACAATGCCCTGGAATACTGAGGACCAGTATTTGTTCATAAGGAATTCTGTCATTTTGTCATTTGACTTGGAACAGAAGTCTTTGTACAAAATGGGTTGGCTAATTGTCTTGGGGCCAATGAGGTGACCCGGAGTGACTTTTTCAATCTCTCCCCAAACTCACCAGGACCATCCCAGCAAAGGTGGACAGGATCATGGCTTCTCGCTCCAGATGGTTGGGGTACTGGCCGTCCCCAGGACTGGTGACCGCTCTTTTAAAGAAACGGACGGTGGTCAGCGGTGTGCCAGTACAGAGGTCTGAATGTGTCATAGTTCAGTGCACCTGATCAGACTAGTCTACTCCAATCTAATGGACTCAATCAGCTCAATGTAAAACAAGCAGTCCCTCAGTTACAAGGCCCAGGTCTGGACCAAAGCATTTTACTCTTACGTCACTGAAATATACTGCAATTAACTGTATGTGGACATTTTGGAAAACATAATAAGTATATTCCCCGAAAGCAGCAATAATTTGTATATTTACCAACATACAGGTTAAGTATTACAGTATCTTCATAATATGTTTAATTTCTAAATTCTGCGGTATGTTCTATTTCTGCAAATGTGGTTACTTCATGCTGGCAAATTTATCCAGCTTATCGACCGTCGTTTCATTGGCTGAGACTCACATGAGGTCACTCTCGACGGCATCATGGCCCTCGCCTCTGTCCAGCCACCATAGGGCCACAGTAATGGCCAGGTCATAGTGCGCCTGGGAGAACAGAGAAACAGGAAGTACGGCACGGGGACAGGAAATGCTAGCAGTATTGAACAAGTCCCATCGCAGTGATGCAAGACCTGCTGGCGTTATTTACATATCAGAATATATTTAGGTTGTATACATTGCATTTCATATATTTTGCACATATTCCATTAGGGAAGTTAAGGGATTAATCTGTTGGTAGCTATAAAATTGCACGAGTGCAACATCCATACCTTTTCATTCATCGTTTAATTGCAATAGTTTGCATTGCAGTGCAAAATGGGTTTGTGATACATGGAAAGTTCTCTCAACCCCTGCTTTGCTTCGCCGAAAAACATGTTCCCTTCCCATTGCTACAAATAGAGCAGCTCTTTGCTAACTAAACCGCAAGTGGCCTAACGCTGCAAGGGGGGAACAGGGAACTGACTTCTATTCTGAAGTTCTTACCAAGTCATCCAGCATGGTTGAAGCCTTTCCTTGGGCATCAAAGCTTTTTTCTCTGAGTCTCTGTCCAATGTAATCGGCCCTGCTCCAGAGGGGAGATTCAGTTCAGGCTTTTTGAACAACGAAAGCTGCTGCGGTTGTTTTCATATCAAGGAAAAACCTTTTTTCCAGTTCCAAAGTACATCCGTGTCATAAGACATACAATACTAACTGGTTTTTCATCCACCAATTAAAACATTTTTTTTAAATCTGAAAGACTCAGTGTTTTGCATCTGTTCAGAATTACAAGATTTGTTTTGAAATTCATTTAGAATGACTGAATCTTGTTATTAAAATTAATTAATACCACGATTGAAAAGGAGTTAAGGTTTCAAAAAAAAACTAACCGACCAATGAATGTGTCAACTAGTCACCACTCACAGCAGGGCCTGGAGATCTCTCTTCAGGCGTCTCCTTTCCATTGCAGCCAAAGAGAAGTTCGGTCACGCCGACGACTGACTGATTGACAGGTCACTGAAAGGGGAGAAGCTCCGCCTCCACCGAGTCTCCACGGCGATGGTCACACTGAGGAACACAGCCAAAGAGATTAAGTCAATTACTGCTGAAACAGAACTAAAGAATTCTGGAACTAAAGACTGCAGCAGAACTTCGTCCAGAACCTAAAATGTTACAGGAAACAAGAAGATCGGTGTTTTTATCGAGTCGTAAAACTCACACACTTTTACTGTCAATCTTCTCTTTTTCGAAGAGTAGAATCAAGTTTTGTATAAAACAAAACTTGATTCAAATTTTTTTTTTTTGGAATTATTTTTAGATTTTTGTTGGAAGTATTAGTCTGTCAAATTTAATGAAGGGATAAGTAGGGAGGAAGGAGACGTGGGGAGAAGAGAGGTAAAGAAACACACAGACTGAGCAACAACAATGCATCTTAATAATTCACATTGATTAATGCTACATGTGCCAGATTTAGCCATTAGGGCTCATTTCTATCTGTAGTCCTCAGGCAGGAAGATGGAAAAAACACAAGAGATCGTAAGTCATGACATAAAAGCGCATACATACGCAGAAACTAATAGGCAACATTAAGTCCCCAGGTAGCACATAAGCACGCTGTGTACGCAAAAGGGAACAAGCTGATACAAGAGAGCACAGGTGAGAGCGACAGAGGGGCTCGGTTTTCGGCTGAAAGGGGCCCACAGCGCAGGACACTGTGACACCATACGCTGGGCTCCTGGGCCCACAGGCGGAGAAGCGATATTAGACACAGAGGTCCGTGTGTTACAGTAGTAGGCCCCCCCAAGCCTTAAGCTCTTCACTGTGGAGCTTCTGTGGATGGATGGGAAGGGTGCAGGCGGCAGAGAACGTGGTCTACCCCAGGGCTGCCCCAACCCTGCTCCTGGAGATCTACCATCCTGTAGGTTTTCATTTCAACCCTAATAAAGCACACCTAATTGAACAGCTAGAGCAGGGCTGCCCAACCCTGTTCCTGGAGATCTACCATCCTGTAGGTTTTCATTTCAACCCTAATAAAGCCACACCTAATTCAACAGCTAGAGCAGGGCTGCCCAACCCTGTTCTTGGAGATCTAATATCCTGTAGGTTTTTCACTCCAGCCCTAACAAAACACACCTCACTCAACATTGAGAGATTTTGGCGAACTGCTAATTAGTAGAATCAGTTGTGCCAAATCTGGGTTGAAATGAAAACCTACAGGACAGTACTGTAGATCTCCAGGAACTTACAGTATGTTGGGCTGCCCTGATCTACCCTATCAAAAATCTAGCATCTAGCACAAGCTCCATTTCTATGAGAAACACCAATGCCTGTTCTTTGGGGGGGGAGCAAAGTAACTTGCCCAACATTGGTTACCCGATTATCAATTTAAAGCTGCAAATTGACATCCATGTTTTTCTGTAAAAATTCACAAAGACAAAACACTGAAAAAGCACTAGCATTGTTAATGGTCCTTATAAGATTGGTGTATGATATTGGCTTCCTTGAAAATGCAACTTCATGAAACCTGGGCATGCCAAACAGTTTTTCAGGACGAAGTGCCTTAAAAATAGCATATGTACACATGGGCTTCAGATGGCACTTCAGTACTCATTATTGATTATATAAACAGATTTGAATCTCTTCATTTCTAGTTGAAGACTAAATGATCCAACGGCAGTAAAAAAAAACTACAGCTAAAGACATTCAAGGACAAGAAGCTTAACTTGAAAATTATGTGCATAACACAGCACGTGTAATAATATAAATGTTCTATACTGTGCTGCACATTTACAGCAAAGGATTTCCATTTAAAGACTTTACTTCCTGTTTCTAGTATATAGAAATAATCATATGTACAAAACATGGAGAAAACCAATGAAGCCAATGACCACCCTAACTAAACAACAGAATAGAAATGGAAAAAGACTTCTCTATTAACTTCAGCCACGCACACACACGCACGCGGGCGCACACACACGCACACACACCCCACACACAGAAACAGAAGAGACCTGCTCACCTCTGCGGGTGCTGGTGCACTTTACTCTTCTTAGTACGAAAGCGAATTCAAAGGACTCAGAAAGAGCTCCAGTGCAGCCCTAGCACTTAAGTTTCAATGCGCCACTCTGTGTGGTTTGAGTGGCAGGGGAGCGGACTACAGTGAATAGGCTCTGATGAATAATTCAACCCTCCCCCCCCCGCCCCCCCATCCGCCAATCACTCCCACAATGCATCTCAGGCTGTGCGTGCCGTTTCAGCGGAATGCTGCCGGTCGCTATGCAGCCAGGTGACCAATCGGATGCCTGCATGCTAAAGCACGGAACACTCACCTTAACAAGGGAGTTCAGCAGTTTGTTCTTCCTGGTGCCCAATGCCCTGGGAGTTTTTTTCCCCTCACAGGACTCTGGCTAATTTAAGAGCTAATTTAAAGCAGGCTAATTAAATGCAATCAACACAAATGCTGCCGTCATCGCCGTCCTTGCTTAGAGGTCACAAACAGAGCATACACCAAACTTCGATATTTTAAACTGGGAAAGACTTTATTCAATAAAAGTCGGTGTAAAATACAAAGTATAACACGGGAAAAGTAATTATGTAAAATTAAATTATGAAGATGAAAAGAAAGACAGAATTCAATCCATGTCATTAAAATGATGCCCCGTATGAATCTCCAGCTTGTGAGCCTGCACTTTCTTCTTCTTCTTCTTCTCTTTGAATATCGGAGAACTCAGGAAATTTGTGTCACTGAATTTATCTCCACGCCTCATTTTGCTGTAAAGGAAGATAATTGCATCACTGCATATACACATTACTGAATCCACCAACACGCACACACACATACACACACCCATATGCACATGCATGCACACACACACACACACACACACACACACACACACATATACAGACCAATATGTGCAAGCACGCACACACACAAACACACACACACAGGCAAAAACTCTAGTTTCAATTTTGTTTCAGTGTTCTGGAATATGCTTTCTCAAAGCCTATTTTAGTTTCAGTTTTTGTTTATGACAATAACCTTGCTCAAAACTCTCTCACTGAATAAACACTTTGATCACTCCGATTTACTGTCTGTGTGACCTTATTATGCTGGGGTGGGCCTCATATGGTCAAAGAAAACCAAGACATGTTGCAACAAACAAGACTCTTTCTGTTACAACAAGGATATTCCGTTAAAAAAAAAAACATGAAAGCAACTGAGACCTGTCTATTTCCATTCCGTCCCCTGTATTCCCAGAGATAGCGGACGGAATGCACTCAGAGCGAGTTCTCACCAGTTGATGGACGGTTCCTTGTAGGAAACAGCAGCTTTCCCACGTCTCCGCACCCTTCCCTGCTCCGGGTCCATCATAACAGCCGTGTTGGTACAGCTCTTCAGCGCTCTGACCACTAAAGCAGGTAAAAAGGAGGAAAAAAATACAGAATTAGGCAAAAAATCACACAGGAGGGAACGCTGTTATGCTGTACATCAGCATGGCTGTCATTCGGTCATAGGCAGGAGGCTGCAGGCAGTCTGTTTCACCAAAAAAAACCAGAAGATGTGCGCTAGCGAGTTTTTTTCTTCTTCACAAACATGAACTCTTGCATTCACTCGTCAAAGTTAAGGACAAATACTAACTGAGACTCAGCCTTCAGGCTCCGTCACACTTATTTATGTATTTATTATATTAACCTCTTTTAATGCTCTTTTACAGCAACACCCCCGACCCCAATTGCCATAACCTTTAGACCCACTTCAGTCTGGGTCTACCCCACTTCAATCTGGGTCTGTCCCACTTCAGACTGGTTCTGCCCCACGTACCTGGAGAGCTCTCTGGTACTCTGTCCAGCTGCTCCTCGTAGACGGTCACCCTACCGGGCGTCGGCTTCGAAAGAGGGCTGGGGGTAGGCGTCTCCAACGGGACGTCCCACTCGGGGAAGGAGGCGCCGATGTCCTCCAGCAGCTCCCAGGGGGGCCTCTCGCCCATGATCAGCCTTTTCAGACTCTCCTGCGCCCCCTCCGGGGAGCCCGTGCCAGCCGGGACCTCCCCAGCGCGCGCCTCCTTCTCCCACTCCGAGCCCCTCCTGCTGGGGGGCGCCCTGCTCCTCGAGCCCCTCGTGGACGCGTTGGCCCCGCGCGCGTGACGTTCGGGGACCGCGGACGACTTCCTGTCCGCCGCCGGACGGCTCTGAGGCGCGGGCTCTTCCGGCTCCCAGGACCCGCTCCTCTTCGGCACTCCGCTCCGAGCGGCAGCGGCGCCGGGACCGGCCTCGTTCTCCTTGTCTTCCTCGCCGTTGGACTCCGCGGACGCGAGGGCGGAAGTCACGCCTTTTCTGGCTCCTTCGCTCTCTTCCTCCGGAGCAGGAAACGCAAGCGGTCGAGCGCTGACCGCAGAGTCGACCGAGTTACGGCCTCCACACCCGCCCGGAGAGACGACGTCGGTCTTCCTTAAACTACTCTTTCCGCGCGCCGTCACGCGGTCCGTCATTATGCCCCAGTGTTCCGGTTGCTCCGCCCACAGCTCCTCTGGCTCCGGTCCGGGGGCCGGCCTACGGGTCTCGCCGGCCCCCCACGAGGCCGGGACGTCCGCGTCGAGGTCTCGCTCTTCGTGACCGCCGCCGCCGCTCCTCCTCTTCTTCTTCCTCCTCTTCTTCCCCTGAGGGCAGGTGTCATCCCTCCGTTTTCTCTCCTTCTTCCCCTCTCGGGCGCCGCACTCCTTCTTGCACCTCTTAGGTTTGGGTTCCTCCGTGACGACGAAGGGCGGATTCGGGGTCTCCCAGGGAGGGTCGTCCTCCGCAACGGGACCGTCCGGGTCACCAGGGTCCCCCGCCGGGCCCACGCCGGGGGCCAGGGGCCCCTCCAAGAACGGCCCCTTCCGTTTTCCCGCCAAGCCAGGCTGGGGGTCCCGGGGCGGTCCGATGTGGAGTTCTAACGCGCTTGTTTCGGCTACCGCCGGTTCCTCGACGTGGCCCGGGTCGCCAGCGCCGCGCTCCTCGATGGCGGGTTCGTTTTCCGCGCTCGCGGGAAGAGCTTTGGTCCTCCGGCACTTCGCGGACGCGCGGCCCGGCTTGCCGTCGTGCGCGATCACGTACGTTTTCCTGCTCACGGCAGAACCGCTCTCCGCCGTGGAGATGAAGTAAGTCTTCCTGCTATTCCCTTTCAGCCCTTCTGCCCCCCCGGTATCCCTGTCCCCGGGCATTTCCATAGCCTTGCGTTCCGAGTCGCGAATTTTAGTTTTGCTGAAATAGTCTTCTGACTCGCGAGTTTCAGGATTTCTGAAATAGTCGTCTGATTCGTGAGTTTCAGTATTTCTGAAATAGTCGTCTGATTCGTGAGTTTCAGTATTTCTGGAATAGTCGTCTGATTTGTGAGTTTCAGTTTTGCTGAAATAGTCCTCTGATTCGCGAGTTTCAGTATTTCTGGAATAGTCGTCTGATTTGTGAGTTTCAGTTTTGCTGAAATAGTCGTCTGATTCGCGAGTTTCAGTATTTCTGAAATAGTCGTCTGACTCGCGAGTTTCAGCATTTCTGAAATAGTCGTCTGACTCGCGAGTTTCAGCATTGCTGAAACGGTCATCGTTCAGCAAGGTTACGGATCCGGCCGTCGTACAGCCGTTGCCAAGGGAGACGATGAACGTCTTCCTCAGGTTCGGCTCCCCCGGGACGGCTCCGGCGGGTTTCGGGGCGTCGCGGGTGTCCCGACGGTGTTTCGCGTTGCGGGAGGTGACGTGAGCGTTCCGGCGAGCCGCGAACCAGTCCGCGTCTCCGCCCGCGGGCTCCTCCTCTTCAGCGGGGCGGGCGGGACCGGGAGGCAGGCGGGAGGCGGGTCTCGGAATCATGCTCCGCCCCTGAGTGGGAGGGGCATTTGCGCTCTCAGTCTCTTCTCTGCGAACAGAGCTGCTTTTCTTCTTCTTCTTCCTCTCTTCCTTACCTGGAGAATGGCTGCCGACCGCCTGCGCGCTCTCCTGTTTCCTCGACCTGGCCACGCCCTCCTTCCTGCTCTTCCTGGGTTTGGTCTCCACGGTGACTATTTTTGCCGCCGTGTCGCCAAGTGTGATCTCCATCTCCGTTTCAAAGAGGCTGGTCCTCTCTGGACGTGCGGACCCCCCCCTTGGGCTGCCAGCCAGCCCCCCCGGCTCCACCGAGGCCAGCTCTGCCACAGGCTCCACCGCAGACACTGAATTCACAGCAAGGGATTCTGGGAAGGTTTCTGACTCCAGCAGAGTATCCGAGTAGAACCGGGTCCACTTATCTAACTGCAGCTGCAAGCCGGTGGACGGGCGGCAAACTTTTTCTGGGAGAGACGGGATCCTTTCTGCAGTCTCTGTGTCCTCCTCATTACACGCACTTCCTATTAAAATAATTTAAAAGAAGAAAAAAGTAAAACAAGAGTTAACTATCTTTTCTCCAAAGGTGACTGTCCCTAAATGAATAAATCTCCTGTCTTGTCAGAATACTTTCAAGTTTTCAAATGCCAGGTTTCAATGGCACTGGGCAACAGAAATGCCACCGGACACAAATATCAGGACATGCTTCTCCTACCGATGGACGCCTGGACACTGGGAAGAGTGGCAGTGCTGGGCTGTGCGTGGATCTCCACTGAGGGGTTCCTCGATTGGTCTCTGGGTGATCTGCTGGGTTCCCCGGTTGGTTCCTTTGGCGAAGGGCACGCAGTGTTTCCAGTTTGCGCAGGCAGGACCGGCACCCTGCACACTTTGCTGGGGAGAAAAATTAGCAGGAATAGAGAAACCGAGATTTTTAAAAATATATAATACCCCTTACTCGCTGTTTTGCACACAAAAACAAAAAGAAATGTTTCCCATTTACTAATACTGTCTTCCAAAAGCTGTTTTAGGGAGGCCAGGAAAGCTGAACACTGTGCCCAGCATTCAGTTCCAGATTTTAAGCCCAACACACACTAGGCCTCAAACAGAGACCTGATTCAGTTTGTCCGCAGGCAAATTAAATACCTCCCCAGCTCCACGATAGCATCTTCAGGGTCTGGAGGGGATTTCTCGTTTATTTCTTCATTTGCACCAATGGAGACCTTAAAAACAACAACACAGACAACCAACTTGTAAGTTTAACAATATAATAATAATAGAGTGTATAAATTTAAGCTTATATGTATTTAGACATGACAAATCCCCCCCCCCGCCCCCCCCCCCCCGCAAAATAATAACAACTTAACCATGAAACACTTAACTATGAAACACTCAACAACTGAACCAGTAGCCAAGAAGTGACTTCTTGGGCTTTCTGAGGTTGGTGTACACACATTCATTCACACAACAGGGCAAAAAAAACTTATAATATTTGTCACACATTTTGGAAAGCCAGGGATCTTGACGAACCCCTAAACTCTTACATCTTCAGAGGAGAGCAGGTCCACAGCAGCTACCAGGCTGTTCAAGGCTCTTGCTTGATGGTCCCTCAAAAGTCTGACCTAGAATATGACACAAGGACACAGAATGGCAAATATTCTCGTGCACATTCACAACAGCAGCTAAATAAAGTTCTTTGCATGGCAAGCAACATCTTCACCCTCTTCCCCTCCCCTTTCTGCTCAAAGAAGGCAGTATTTCAGAGTAATTTAAGCGTTTAACTGGGAAGAGGAGATTCTTGTCCACTACTACAAAATTCCCTAACGTTATCAGTTAAATGTACTGGGCCTCACTCAAACGGATTCCATCAAAAGCAAAATATGATCAAATTTCTTATACCACAGCGAGTGTAGCTTTCACTGACAGGTGTGGCGTCTTGCGTGTTGCAGTGAGGGGGTCATCAATACCATAGAACAGCACATAAAATACCGAGGCCTGGCCCACAAGGCCCCTGCACACAGGCGGAGAGGTGAATCCCCCGCCCCCATAAACGCACCAGCTGGTTGTGCTTATGCCGACGGTGCGCGAGGTCAAAGCACAGAGCCTGAACTTCTTTCCGCAGCCGAACCGTCTCCGTTTCCAGCAGCCGGCTCTTCTCCTTCTGGGCCACCAGGGCGAGGGCCAGGGCCTTGTTATTGGTCTTCAGCGAGACCTTGAAGAAGGATGACGTATCTGTGGAGATGGTGAAAGAAGCGAAGGTGGTTTGGGTCTGTATGGTCAACAACAAGCATTACAGAACCAGTTAATTTGATGGCTATCATTTTGGTGATTTAAAGGGGAGAGTTGGACTAATCATAATTTTTGAACAACATTTTGCAACCAAAGCTATGCGAGGTGCCCACTTTCGCTTATGCGAACAGCTTCATTATGTGTGCCTTAATAAAGGCTAAGCTGTTAGAAACGTGTCTTACTCCGCTTGTTATGTTAACAGGGCAACGCCAGCACACACATCCGCCCTGGCCACATGTACCGAGATAACGTACGTCGGTAACTAGTAGGAATGTGGCGACACTTACTTTGGATCTTTGTCTTGATCTTCGCGGCTAACGACGAGTTCTGCTTGGCAACAGGTTTCGTCGTGGATTTAATACCCTTTGGATTAGCTTGTGCGAAGCGCCTCACGCTGCCGTCAAACTGCATGGTTATGGGAACTATGGAAAGTTTGAGCAAAGGGTGATTTACTACCAACGTTGCTAACGTTAGCTACTGGTAAGGACATCGTTAGACAATCAATATGTATTGTCTCACATTGTAAGTCGCCCTGGACAACACCGTCTAATAAATTAAAGCAATGTAGTCTAATGTAAACTTGACGTTTGCTAGTCTAGTGCCAGCGTTTGTAGCTAACTTATCTTTTGGTAAAGTTAGCTGGTTAAGGGGCTTTTCCCATTTGTTGGCTACAAGTTAGTTAACGTTAGCCATATAGAAACATACTCACGCACGTTACACTTTATTTATGAAGATTTGTCGTCTGTTGTCTGTCCCTACAATGATAAAAGTGACTACATGTAGCTAAACTGAAACAGGTTAAAATATTACAGCGGTTTATTTTCTAAACAGACACAAACCGATTCTTTCTCCCATCTTTAAATATAAACACAATACTACCGCCGCCGTTTCCAGTTAAAATTCTGAACAGTTCCTCGGACCAATACCAGTCATTGAAAATGACCAATCATAGATAGGAATGGCCAGTGCTCGATCTGAGATTGGCTGCTACCTCCAATGGTGGGAGGTCCTTCATTGAATATTATCATCCCCCTAGTGGTCGACCTCGGGATGGAAAATGGTCACAAAATGCTATGAGTCACAAGGGGACTAAAGTCAGGTGGTTTTTGGCAAAAATGAGGCCACGAGTTTGCGTAAAAATAACTGCACTGTATTTATAAATCATCGTCGGTGTCACGGAAAAAAGTTCTTCCCCCAAACATGGATTTCTCTCAGAAACTGTATTTTCCCGTTTACGAACACTGAATTTTCTTCAACCTTTATCACTTGTCGAGTTCTGAGACATTTACAGTTGCTATACAGTTCCTTACAGAACTTGTGTTTAAAAAAAAAAAAAACGAACATATGGGGTTTTTGCATGACACCGACAAATATATAAACCTTATTTACACTGGTTTATATAGGGCCTCGTTGGAAAAAAAAAAAAAAACTAATTTTATTCCAGTCATAAATTAACAGCAATAGTGACATTTTGGTTATACATTTGATACATTGAAAATGAATGTGAAGGCCACGGGTGATTACAAGTTTCTTAGTTTGTACTCATAAATAAACATTTTATGTTATGCCACATGTCATTTGTATTTGCTATAGCTGACCTGAGCAATAACATTTTATCAGCACATGATCTTTACAGCTTTGTAAAGATTTTTTAAAATGTCTTTGAATGACTTGACTGCCTCTATGCTTCAACAATGATATATGGTTTTAAAATTATATGCAGTAATTAAAGTGTCTACAGTAAAGAGTACAACATATGTTTGAAATGTACTAATCTTTCAAGATTAATATTAGTGTAGTTTTGTCCTCAAGATGTTAACACAATAACTCTCAGAAAGTACCAGAAATAAAGACATCTTGTCTGACCCAGGAATTCAACCTAAGTGAATCTAAGTCTCTTGTCTCGCCCAGGAATTCAACGCAATTGTCTTCAGTTATGAAACTGTATCACCTGAACTTTTGCACCAAAATCAGGACTGCCAAAGTCTGCGCGAATCACTCTTTAATTGGACACTTGCGCGTTCAAAGGTGGTGTTATAAGCTGTACTATCTCGTGAAACAACCATGGTTATGCAGATTCTGCCATGGAGGACTGTACACAAGGAATATAACAGTAGAGAGGAAACATGAAGCAAGATAATTTCTCTGTCTCTTAGGTACGTTGGCAAATTGTATGCTATTGTGGATAATGTGTTGGATCCTGCCTAGATCTCAACCTTTTTAGACCAGAAAATTCAAACCTGTGAAGTTAGTCAATGCGATATGGTCTAATATACTCCCAGCACCAAAAGTGTTCAGCGATGACTACTGACACAGGCAAAGTTTATTACTAATACATATATTAACAAAAATGTAGATTCTAGTAATAGTTCTAGCTCTATATGACAGCTATCTTACCAGCTATATTTAATTGCTTTTGAATAGCGATTTTTGGGGGACTTATTGACCAAGTGAAATTACGCAGTTAAGAACTGGATGTACCGTACCCATACACGGTACGTCAATCCAATGCCCTCAATAGGAATTAGCAAAGTAGATAGCTGCACTGCCTGGTCTCGTGACCCGAGCAGTTCGATTGTACCGGTAGTCAACTGATTCAGCCTGCTGCAGCCAGGAAGGGGATCCAATGGCACGAAGAAACTAGAGGCTGGAGGAAGCGGGTTTGGATCGTTACATAAACAACACTCATTTTCCGACATAACCAGCGGCTGAACATAGAAACAGGGATGCCAACGAAAACCCACTCTGCACAGGTAAGCCGCTAGCTTGCCTCCCAATTTAACGGTGATTTCCGATTTCCGCTTAGCTAGCAGGCTAAGTTAGTTTTCTTACGGCCTTCGGGAGGGATGTCTAGCCGTTAACTAGTTAGTCCATTGAAAAGATGGTACCAGCTATGACGTAATGACACACCTTATCGGACAGTTCTGGCCAACACAGTGACAAATACGTTTTATGTTTTTGTTCTGAAATCGACACGTTTGCTACAACGCCGTTGCTTCGTTTTGTTAGCTCTCTGTATAGTTACTTGTAGAAATCTAGCCTCGATGTCAGTAGCGAGTGTTTTGGCTGGCGAGCTAACTGATGCTAGCGGATATTTCTTTGGAATTAGGATGTTATACTTGCAATTTTATGTGGCTGGCTACTTACTTGTTAATTATTATTAACTAGTAATGGCAATGAACTAGCGTTAGGATAATGTGACGTTTGCTAACAATAAAATTATTTGTGCAACCTGGAACATTGGTATTATTGACGGAGGTTAGCTTGCTAGTTAGAGAACCAACTTCGTATTTTTTTAAGTGCATATAATGACCGTGTTGTTTATACTTAATAATACGTTCTCAAATTGGCGTGCGTGCGCATACATATGCTCGCCTGGGTGGTGTTTTGTGATGATAAATGTACGGTTTGCTTACTGTAGACCACAACTCCCTGTCATCGCGGCATCATAGGCTTCGTGGTCACATGTTGCGTCTAAGTACCGGCAGGTTCGCACATCTCCCCGAAGCAAACCGAAAGTGCTATAAGCCGCTGAAGCTAAGGGGAATTTTTCCAGTCCCCATGCTGATTTTAATCAACCCGAATTAGAGCATTTTGTGGAATTACAGTGGCATGCAGCGAGATACTTAATGCACCATGAAAGGCTAAAAGATTAACACGTGAGAATTAAGGTATGGGAGCCCAAGTCACTGAACGTGTCTGCTAAGCAAACAAAGCTAATATCAATAACAATAATGAACACATTAGTAGCATAATTATAACAACAACGACAATAATAATAAACACATACATCATCGCATAATAATAATAACAACAATAATAATAACAATACATTATTACTATTGTAATTAATAGTATTCCTATTTGTATTGTTATTATGAAAGCAGAAGGCATATGCATTGTAAATGTCAGAATTTATTAATACAGTATATTAAATATTTTAATGTACGTTCCAAAGTGGGTGGATTTTCTGCTTGATTTAAAAGGAGCACATTTTCATTCTGTGTTCAATCAACACAAGTCTGACTTCCACCATGTGATTGTTGTGTCCGTTTCATGTTATTTTAATATTCCTGCTTGGTGCAATTTCTGTAACGTGGCTTGGCAGGTTTCTACCTTTCCTGGGTAGGCATCCTTCATAGAGTGCCCTCCCAGGCGTGCCCACAGACCCATCCCCAAAACCACGGGCACTGCGCCATGCTGGAATGGAACCACAGTGGAACACCGGCTAATTTCGCTGTGCGGTGTTCCGGGCCCTCCTGTCTTTAATGACACGGTGCAGCATGTGGACTGACTCAGTCTTGCGTGGGGTAAAAACTTGTCTGTGCCTGCATTACCAAACAGTTGTTTTTTCCAAGCGTTAACTCCAGTATCATTTACTGAAGAATAGAGGATCTCGGAAAACTAAGAATCAGTGAAGGAATCTGTGCTTTTTTTTTTGGCGCGTCATTCTTTCAATGCTTTTCTGTTCTCTAAAAACGTGGCCCATTTCCTGTATTTCACTCTCACTTCCCAAGAAAGAAAAGGTATTCTTTATCAAAAATATATGCATGGAATTAATGTAAGTGTTCCTACAAATTGAGAGATAGGATTTTGATAAATTCGGTCCTGCTGGAGAATTCCCGTTTGTGGAAGTCGTCAATGGCCTGTCATCCAGAGGAGGCTGATTGGCAGATGCTGTGTTTCCATGACGTTGGCTGTTACCTGCACTACCAGGAAAGTTTCTTGTAAATTTTGCGGGTTTTATTTTTTTTAAAGACTGCTCAGCGTTAATTAGGCCCAACGCCAGCCGTTTTTGACATTTGGCATTGGTGACACGGGGTTGCAGCACTATCTAGTGACATTTTGATCTGCCGTACCCATGGAAAGGGGCGTGTACGAAGCATAATGAGCGTGAGCTGCCGTTCCTTTATTTTGTGGCTTTGGGAGCTCAGTTTTCCAGACAAGTGAGCTCCAGCTGATTTGCATACTGGGAACAGTAGTTCTCTAGGAAAAACTGCCACATTTGTTTGGCCCCAAATGTTTATCATTTAACCAACACTAACCTGAACAGAATGTTCCACGCCTAAGTGACAGTCTGCATAAGAAAGCTATCAAATAGAATGTGAATGTGAAAGTGCTCAGGCATGTTCGTACAGGGGGGATGGTTTTAATCAGGCTTCCAGTTGGCAAGCTCTGGCCGTTGACATACATGGCTGTGTGTCTTCTGATATTATACTGCCGTCATGTGGTCTCCAGGGCAACCGTTGATCATAGGCTGCGCTGCTGCGCTGCTGTGATTGGGCAAGGCCTGCCCTCCCTTCCTGAGAATGTTGCCCTGGCGATCACGTGACCAGCACATGTGACCCGCGCGCTCTCAGACCTGATCCACACTGGGGCCCTCCGCCAGTGAAACTGAAGCTCGCGTCACGTGGTGCAGCAGACACTCATCTCTACTGATTGCTTGTTTTGTTTTTTAACCCTAAATGTACAATATTATTCAGTCTATTGATTATTTTTCATTTTTATAAAGTGTTTTATTATTTTTTATTTGTATTTTTTTGTTTCAGATAGTGTTACAGCTTTTATTAAATTAAGACAGAGATAATGCTTTAGTTTCATTTTGGTCCCTTGTTTTTTGTCCAGAGTATTTGTGACTGAAGTGAGGTGAGCTGACTGTGGTGCTACCACAGAACCATGATTCCATCAACCGAGTT
The DNA here is from genome assembly GCF_013347855.1 of Anguilla anguilla. Lineage (NCBI taxonomy): Eukaryota > Metazoa > Chordata > Actinopteri > Anguilliformes > Anguillidae > Anguilla > Anguilla anguilla. The sequence goes on along the minus strand of NC_049203.1, from coordinate 68,901,046 downwards.
AATGTTCTGAGAAGCATTAAGAGACCTGTAGCTTCCTCCTTCTGTGACTGATTGCTCTGAAGAACACTACACTGGTATCCTGCACTGAAAACCTGCTTGGAAGTGAAGTGATCACCGTATGAGGAATTATTAGTTAAATTATTTCAGTGCTATCACGCTTATTAAGGTACTTTATAAACACAGTTCTCTTGTGCTGTTTGCATGTGAGGTACTGTACCTTGTTCCTGTTACAGTGTATTCTTTGGCTGAAACCAAGCTCTCAATTCCCTCTTCCAATACCACCCGATACCATCTTCATACCATTTTCTTTTCTTTCTTTTTTTTTAAAGTGTCACATTAAGGAGTTTTAATCAATGCTAGGTAAAAAAAAAAAATAAAAAAAAAAGATATTTATATAAAGCTCCCAAGAGACAATGTGAACTCTCTGCTCAGTTAAACTCGTTAAAGTGAAGATGTCATTTTAACTTCTGGATTGATGTTATTCTGCATGCTGTGGGTGAGAAGTGTGAAAGCCCCCGCTGAGGTCACAGACTACAGCTGCACAGGCGCTCGGTCCGCCACACTGCTATGCAAAATGGCTTCCTTAATAAATTTGCATTTACGAAGTGACTTAATGGCTCCACTGATTCACACTGTAAAAATGTTTTGAATGCGATGGAAGATGTGAATCAGCTGAATGCTGCTATGAAACAGCCTGGCTGTTTCTCACGTCCCTCTGTTGGTGTCCGTCTGTCTCTCAGGACCAGTGACACGTCTGGGTCTCTGTCTCTGTCTCACAGGAGCAGTGACACGTCTGGGTCTCTGTCTCTGTCTCACAGGAGCAGTGACACGTCTGGGTCTCTGTCTCTGTCTCACAGGAGCAGTGACACGTCTGAGTCTCTGTCTCACAGGAGCAGTGACATGGAGCAGTAACTCTGTCTCTCAGGAGCAGTGACATGGAGCAGTAACTCTGTCTCTCAGGAGCAGTGACACGTCTGGGTCTCTGTCTCTGTCTCACAGGAGAAGTGACACGTCTGAGTCTCTGTCTCTGTCTCACAGGAGCAGTGACACGTCTGGGTCTCTGTCTCCCAGGAGCAGTGACATGGCTGCTGATGATAAGTCCTCCTCTTCCTCCTCCTCCACGCTGGAGTGGAGCGCGGAGCCACCCCCCCTGCCCCGGAGCCCCTCCCACCTGACGCACTTCAAGCCCCTGACCCCCGAGCAGGACGAGCCCCCCCTCCGCTCGGCCTACAGCTCCTTCGTCAGCCTCTTCCGCTTCAGCAAAGGTGAGGAGCACACACACACTCACACCCCCTCACACACACACACTCTCACACACACACACACACACACACACACACACACTCTCTTCAGGGCTCATTCACAGTGAGACATTCCTGTTTCTTCCCTACGTTTTGGTTACAGGTTCTGAGTTACATGTTATGGCCGTGAATGTGTGATTATTTGTTAAGGATGGATTATTTTGTGTCTCTGTCAGACTTAAAGAATCAGGCGCATGTGTTCCTTGTTTTCCACTTTTCACTGATCACCTGCCGTTACCTGCACTTGCAGCGCAAGCTGAAACAACTACAAACAACATCCCTTCAGTGCTGTTTGAAAGTCAGTAAACAGTAACAGTAAACTGTTTGAAAGTCAGTAAACAGTTAAACTAGTCATGAGGCAGTAAAAGCTTTTTTTCAGCGATAAGGACAGGGATATTGCAGCAGCTGACAGTGTTGCAGGAATATGCTGCTGCGTTATTCGCGTCTGGCCGGTTATCCATAAACGCCCGAGTGCTTTACAGCTGCCCGCATGGGTCATGTGACCACAGGAGTCATGTGACCTGCCTGCAGCAGTGATTCATGCGGGGGGGAGGGAGACTTCCCTGTCCTGGAGGGTCATGTGGCACAGCTCTGGGTTTGGGAATGTGGCAGAGGGTTACGCTCGTGCGACGCCAGGCGGTCATGTGACATGCCTCCGCTGCCTGTCCTCCGGTGACCTCGCCCCAGAGGCCTCTGGGTGCTCTGTACAACGCTGGGCGTAACTGAGCTCGACGGCAGCCATGCCCGGCTCTTTCCGGAAGGACTGTGTTGAGTTCGGTTTAAAATGGCAGTGCCCAGTGACATCATAAACATCCACGATTCATTTACCGCAAATGAATATGTTTAACATGTAATCTGAAAAACGTAGAGAAGAGGGGTGTATTGGTAAGGACAGGAAGATAGACAGCAAGGTTCTGTCTGTGGGGCTGGTTTGGAGACAGACACATTTTTATAAAACGGGATCTGATTTCACAAGTTCAGTGTTTAAGACCCTCACTGGTGCAATATCTCTTCCTTAGAGACTGTAAGCAGGCTAACACTGGTCAACTCTTCAGGTGGTGTTCATTGTCAGGCACTATCACACAACCTTTTTTGTGATTGGTTGTAATTGGTTGTGAGGTGTAATCCTGCTGTTGTGATTGGATGTAATTTATCGTGAGGTGTAAAACTGCTGTTGTGATTGGTTGTAATTGTTTGTGAGGTGTAGTCCTGCCGCTGTGATTGGCTGTAATTGGTCATGAGGTGTAATCCTGCTGTTGTGATTGGTCTGTGCTCAGACGAGGGGCGCCCCCCCTCGGTGGCGGAGAAGGCGGAGGTGCCGGTGGCGTCTCCACAGAGGGAGGGGGGCAGCTGGTCCAGTCCGGCCCACGCTCTCCACGTCTCAGCCACGCACAGGAAGCAGCACCCCCCCGAACTGCTCCGGAGGACCTCCACTGCGTCAGGTACCGGCTCCGCACGCGCTCACACACTCATACACACACACACGCTCACACACACTCATACACACACACACACACTCATACACACACACGCACACACACACTGATACACACACACGCTCACACACACTCATACACACACACGCACACACACACACGCACACACACACTGATACGCACACTTACACACACTCATTATTGCACACACACTCATACACATACCGCACATACGCATACAATACACACACACACACTAATACGCCCAGATACATACACACACACGCGCACACACTTATACACACACACACACCCACTCACATTCACACACACACGCACAAATTCAGGTTCTTACATGGAACTACACCCTGTGCTTTGTACAGATACCCACCTGTCATTATTGTGTTCATCTCCAGCATCTTCTTCCTGCAGTAAATACACTCACCTAAGAGTTTCAGGACAGCCAGCCGTCCTGGAAGGGAATGTGTGGTGTGTGTGCGTCTCTGCTGGGCACAGAATAAAAGTGACGTGCGGTGAAATATAGAGGGTAGGCTGTTCACAGGAGGCTAAATATTAACAGAGGAGATGAGGAGAGCAGTCTTAATTTTTACAGCTGATGGGATTTGATATGTTGGTGTGTGAGGACACGGCCATATTCAGATTACATTCAAATGGAAACATTTCAGAGAAAGGCCTGTGAAACACATACTCGAGAAATATGGAACTTTGAGTCCTGGCTGCTAATTAAGTAGATAAAATAAAGTCTCCTAATCCAGCACTGACTTCTATTCCGGGTAACTGGGATGTTTTTTTTTACTGTTAAAATCTTAAAGATGCTTGTGCTGTATTTGCAGTCTAGAATGGCCAGCAGTGCCTACTGTTCGATTTGTACAGTGTTGGAAACTAATTAATCGGTTAGCAGTGTAGGTTAAATTAAACGTCCTGGAGGAAGTCCACCATTCCAGTGTGATCATTGACAGATACCGCTATCATTGTTACAGCAGTGTGATTTCTGAGGCCCTGCTCCTGCTCAAACTGGACTTTGAGGTGCAGGCCACAGGTCACAGGTCACATGGTGCTGCTGTGGACTGTGACTCAGTTACGCTCTCTTATATAAGACCCAGGCAGACGGGCGCGTACGTCCTCCGGAGCACATGCTGTCGCCCCGCGTTACCCTTCGACCTGCTGGCCCTACACTGAGTCACTGAGTGGGCGGGGCTACTCAGGAATATGCAGGCTGCACTTACCCAGCTGGCCAGAGGAGGTGCTCTTGCACAATGAAGTGATTGGAACCCTCTGCCCCTGTGGCCAGATGTGCCCTCAGGGATTCTGGGCCCCATGAATAGATATAAAAAATTGGGCCCCGCCACCCCAGGCCACCCCATCCCTGCACTTGGAAAAGTCCTAAATTCCCCCCTCCCCTCATACAGCGCCTCTGCTGTGGCCAGGTTTGGCCTACCCACAGTCCTCCTGGGACACAGGCGGCTTTGTCCCGCTCAGGGATTTGGTTCTGGGCCAGCGTTTTAGTGGGACTTACCACCAGGGGGAGCCCTTGCCTCTGTAATAGCTTCATTCGCATGATTAAATTAAGGTAGCCGACGGCAACCGTATCTGCATTCAGCCAGGAAATGTCACGGTGGCGTTTTTGTCTTTTGGAGCAGGCGTTGCGATAAGCACGACCCCCGTCAGAGTTCAGACGCTGAGACAGAGGTGTGCACTGTCACCTGATCAAAGAGCCGTGATTACTCACTGTGTTCTGAGACACACAGAGAGAGAGAGAGAGAGAGAGAGAGAGAGAGAGGTCTGTCACCGTGGTGATTAAGTGCCTGAGCCCCACCCACTTTTACAGAATAAACCCCTCCCCCTAATCACAGCTCCCCGGTCTGCATCACAGTGTGTCTGAATGTGCTCCGTTCCTATTGGCTGCCACGGGCGATCTGTGCCCGCGGCATTGTTGGAACTGTGGAGTTAGCGGTAGCATTTGGACTGTAGGAGGAGGGGGAGGAGGCCGGATTGGAGGAGAAGGAGGATCTGAGCAGGTCACCCCTGCTTTGGCCAGGTAACAGTCACAGGTATCAAAAGCAGGGTGACAAACAGGTAACGCTTGCGACAGAGAGGAGAGAACGCAGGGTGGGAAACAGAAATTCGGTGAGCTAAAAATACCTGCATTACAGGCTCCACTGTGGCCTGAATCCACAGCTCGGCCAGTAAAAATTTACGTCTTTCAAATTTAAATTTTGTTGCAATTTTGTTTCTGTTTTTCTTAAGGTGGGGGGGGGGGGGTGTGGATGAATTGCAAATAGGGGGGGGGAGGAAAGCAATATTCTTTTTTTTTCCTTTTTCCTATTTCAGCCATGGAATGGGGAGCGGACGGTCTACAGGATCCATTTTACGAATTTGCTTTCAGGCAGTGCTTAGAGTTCTCACTGTTTCTTGGTGAATATTCTGGAACGGTTTGGTGTGCAGTGTTGCTGAGCAATGGACCTAATAACCGGATTCCGTTTTAACCTGAGTTTTTATGAATGGGGTTTTGAGTTGAGTGAATTTTATGCACCTCTTAGCATGTGCTTATTGTGTGGCTGCCTTCACTAACAAAATGCAAATCAGTGCGTCAGATATGAACATGGACGTTAATGATGACTGGCTTCTTGAGAGGTATTCTCAACATTTTTTTTTTCTGTTATGTAGCTTTATGTTTCAAGGGAAATTTATACTTACATGGTTTGACCTGCCCATTCTTTGACCACTAGGGAAGCTTCATAAGCATTACATAATCCTCATGTGGTCTTGAAGGTTTGTTAGCATCCATGCCTGCTAATAACTGCTGACATTAACTTGTCAGATACATAGTTCAGCCTGAGATGATTTGGAAGTTGCCAGAGGAGGCTTTGAATGCTTATGAGTGCTTGTGGATGTTCGGTAAGTAGTGCTTACGGAAGCATTGTCTCCATACAGTCTCCATAATGATTAGCGGAAATAATAATTGACTTTTGCAGTGCCCTCTCACATGGCTGGTTGATCCCTCAAGTTTGGTGCTGCTGTGATGTCATGCTTTAATGTCCTGAGCTGATACAAGGCTACAGGAGCATGATGTTCTGCAGTACTGAGCATTCCTATGTGTGTGTGTGTGTGTGTGTGTGCGCGTGTGCGTGTGTGTGTCACAGAGGGCCGTAGGAAGTCGGAAGCCCCCCTGGGGAGTCATGACCCCCGCACCGCCGTCCAGCTCCGCACCGCCCTCAAACGACTGAAGGAGATCATGGAGGGAAAGAGTCAGGTTCGAGCCGCGCTCTGATAACAACAGCATGACAGATAGCTTCCAACAGCACGCTAACAACAGTATGATAACGGATAACAACACGCTAACAGATAACACCATGCTAATGGATAACACCATGCTAACGGATAACAACACCACGCTAACGGCTAACGGATAACAACACCACGCTCATGGATAACAACACCATGCTAATGGATAACGACACCATGCTTACGAATAACAGCAGCATGCATAGTCATCAGCTTACACCACCACACCTGATCTTAATCTCAAGAACTATATATTCTATTATGCTGAAACTGGGTCTCAGGAGGACATATTAAGGGTAATGCAGGGTATGCACAGGGATCCACGGGGGTGTTTTCCATGCTGTCTGTGCTCCGCGCCGCAGGACAGCGATCTGAAGCAGTACTGGATGCCGGACAGCCAGTGCAAGGAGTGCTACGACTGCAACGAGAAGTTCACCACCTTCCGCCGCCGCCACCACTGCCGGCTGTGCGGCCAGATCTTCTGCAGCCGCTGCTGCAGCCAGGAAATCCCCGGCAAGTTCATGGGCTACACGGGTGAGTGCTGCGGGAGGGGGGGCACCGGGGGGGGGGGGGGGGGGTGGCGGGGGGCAGGGGGTGGGAGCAGGGGGACCGTGGGCATTGAAGGTTAGTTATCCATGCCTGCTAATAACTCTGACATTAACTTGTCAGATACATAGTTCAGTATGAGATGCTTTTGAAGTTGCCATGGCAGGCTAAGAATGCTTATGAATGCTTGTGAATGTTGGTAAGTAGTGCTTACGGAAGCATTGTGCAGTCTCTATAATGGTTAGCTTAAATAATAATTTTTTGCAGTGCTGCTGTGATGTCATGCTCTGTCTTGTGGTCAGCCTGGTGTATTGCAGGCCTCCAGGCTTCTCTGACACCCAGCATCTGTATGTGTGTGTGTGTGTGTGTGTGTGTATCCCTGTGTGTGTGTGTGTGTGTGTGTGTGTGTGTCCGTGTCCCTGTGTGTGTGTATCCCTGTGTGTGTGCGTGTGTGTGTATCCCTGCGTGTGTGTGTATCCCTGTGTGTGTGCGTGTGTGTGTATCCCTGCGTGTGTGTGTATCCCTGTGTGTGTGTGAGTGTGTGTGTGTATCCCTGCGTGTGTGTGTATCCCTGTGTGTGTGTGCGTGCGTGCGTGCGTGTGTGTGTGTATCCCTGTGTGTGTGTATCCCTGTGTGTGTGCGTGCGTGCGTGTGTGTGTGTGTCCCTGTGTGTGTGTGTGTGTGTGTGTCCCTGTGTGTGTGTGTCCCTGTGTGTGTGCGTGCGTGCGTGTGTGTGTGTGTCCCTGTGTGTGTGTGTGTGTGTGTGTGTGTGTGTGTGTCCCTGTGTGTGTGTGTCCCTGTGTGTGTGTACATGCGTGTGTGCATGTGTGTGTGTGTGTGTGTGTCCCTGTGTGTGTGTGTGTGTGTGTGTGTGTCCCTGTGTGTGTGTATCCCTGTGTGTGTGTGTGTGTGTGTGTGTGTGTGTGTGTGCAGGAGACCTGCGGGCCTGCACGTACTGCAGGAAGATCGCTCTGAGCTACGCGCACTCGGCCGACTCGGGCTCCATCGGGGAGGATCTGAGCGCGCTCTCCGACTCGCCCTGCTCCGTCTGCGTGCTGGAGCCCAGCGAGCCCCGCACCCCCGTGGGGGGGCGCAAGGCCAGCCGAAACATCTTCCTGGAGGAGGACCTGGCCTGGCAGAGGTGCCCCTCCCCCCCTCCCCTCTCCTCCCCGCTCCGGCATCATCCCTGCATCACCCCCATCCCTTCCTTGCATCTCTCCCCTCCCTGCATGCTATCCCAACCCCCCCTCCCGCCCCCGCATCACCCCCACGCCGTCCTTGCATCGCATGCTATCCCTCCGCCTCCCCCATCCCAGCCTGCCCCCCTCCATTCACCCCATTCAGAATTCCCCTCCCGTAGATCAAGCTCCACCCCCCCCCCTTAAAGGGGGTTTAAATCCTTCAATTGGAATGTTGCTCACCTCGATTAATTTAACTGGAGATATTTTTGGTTTTATTTTAGTGCGGGCTGGAAAAATTTGCTAACCCACCACTTTATTTCCGTATTTTCATTATCATTTCATTGTACCTTACGTTTTTTTTGTGTGGATGAGCAATTGAATCATATACAGCAGTATAGGGCATTTTTCAAATATATTTTCAATTTGGCCCACACTGATACTGCAAAACAGGAAGGTGTCTGTCCTCTATTCCCGAGGCCAAACGTGCTGACGTTTGTAACAAAAAAAAAAAGTGGGTTATCAATTTTTTATTTTTTCCCCTCTGAAACTCTTTGATTCCGTCAGTTAGTGCATGCACTGGGATCAATAATCGCACAGTGTAGCTGATGGTAGATGCCTGCAGCCTGCAGTGTTCCTGAAACTGATGTTCTTGACCGAAACGATTTGACCTTCTCAATACATTTGTATTGAGCCCGACTGTATTGAAAAAAAACTTTTTTCTTTTTTCCTTACATAGAAAAACTCCCATTGGGATGAGAAAGAAGTGAGTGATAGTGTTGTTTTTCTCTAGAGGTTTCTTCTCCGCCTCTTTGAGTGAAAGCTTGCTGTGATCACCATTGAATTAGAATTTTTGCATGTCTGCGTACTGATACAAAATGTAGTTTTTTTCACATGAACTAGGACGGAGAGAAAAAACATACTCAAGTACATTGTACATTTCCGGTTTGTTGCAGAAAGTAATGCTTTTGTGTGTGTGTGTGTGCCTGTTTGTGTGTGTGTGTGTGTGCGCGCGCATTTGTGTGTATGTGTGTACACATGTGCATTGGAATATTTGTATGTTTTGTGCGTGTGTGTGTGTGTGTGTGTGTGTGTGTGTGTGTCTGCTTGTGTGTCCAGTCTGATCCATCAGGAATCGCAAGGCAGTGGCATCAGCTCCAGACTGACTGCGGTGCCAGAAGATGTGGGCAAATCTCCAGCAAGGAAGAGGTGCGTGTGTGTGCGCGCGCGTGTGTGTGTGTGTGTGTGTGTGTATGTGTGTGTGTTTATTATTCATACTGTACCTTACCAGTTTGTGGATCATTAGCTTAACCTGACTATCTGCTGCTGTGTTGTTTTGTCTGACATGTTCTGCGCTTCTGTGAAGCGTCTGTATGAAAGTTCACTGCGTTATTGGTGAGAGGACTTGTGCTGCTGATCAGTGTTGGCTGGGCTGGCTGAGACGCTGGTGTCTGTGACGAACCCAAATCCATGTCCTCTGTGGCCACAGGTCAGCCAGCATCACCAACCTCTCCCTGGACCGCTCTGGGTCCTCCATCGTCCCGTCCTACGACAGCTCCGTCAGCCCCCAGACCAGCCGGGCCCTGCCCAAAGCGGACCACAACGAGGAGGAGCGCAAGATCCTGCTGGTACCCCCCCACCCCAGAACATCCCCCCACCGCCTCTGAAGGGGGGGGGCTGGCTATGCCAGCTTCTGCTCTTCATTTATCAGCCCGATCTTTTATTCTGTTTGACGTTTTTGACAAAGTTGTGTGCTCCAGACTCAGACTGCACACTTTGATTCACCTAGTTATTGTGTTTGTTCCATAGCTGTCCTGGTTAAAAGTGTATTAGTAGCATTTTAGCAGTTGTATTTTAGTAGCATTTTAGTTTAGTTTAGTATTTTTATTTTAGTATTTAGTATTTTTGTTTCTCTTTTAAACCGCAGATGTGTTTGGGGTTTGCCGTGGTTTGAGTGGTTAACTGCATCAAATGCTGTTCATCCTTAAGTTAAATTACATTTAGGTAAAGTAATATGTGATAAAACTGTGGCGTTCTGGAATTTGACTGTTTTTTTCCCGCGCTAGGATTCATCCCAGCTGAAGGACCTGTGGAAGAAGATCTGTCACAACAGCACAGGCATGGAGTTCCAGGACCATCGCTACTGGCTGCGCACCTACCCCAACTGCATTGTGGGAAAGGAGCTGGTCATCTGGCTGCTTCGCAACGGAACCATCTCCACGAGGTACAGGTTTCTCCTGGGGTTCGGATACGCCTTTTTATCGCCGTGGTTACGGGAAGTCATGGAACCCAGGGGCTGTTGGTAATAATCCTCTCTCTTGTTCTCTCTCTCTCTCCCCCTCTCTCTCGCTCTCTTTCTCCCCACCTCCCCCCCTCTCTCTCTCCCTCCTCCCTCCTTCCCTCCCCCTCTCTCTCCCTCCCCCCTCCCCCCTCTCTCTGTGCAGGCCTCAGGCGGTGGCTATAGGACAGGCGTTGGTTGATGGACGCTGGCTGGACTGTGTCACTCACCATGACCAGATTTTCAGGGACGAGTACGCTCTCTATCGCCCTCTACAGGTGTGGGTTCCAACACTCTCTTCCAGTTACTGTGCCACACATAGTATCTGTATTCAGAAGGGCAAAATTCTGTCAAAATAATATGACCAAAGAGGTACTGTTTTGCCCTTTGACCTGTGTAGCAGTTGATGATGGTGAAGATGATGATGACGATGATGATGATGATGGTGATGGTGGTAGTAGTGATGAAAATGGTGATGATTATGATGATGATGAAGAAGATGGTGATGATGATGGATATGATGATGATGTTGTTGATGATGATGACGGTGATGAAGAACACCCCTCTCCTCAGAGCACGGAGTTCTCTGAGACCCCGTCTCCGGACAGCGACAGCGTTAACTCCCTGGAGGGACACTCCGAGCCGTCCTGGTTCAAGGACATAAAGTTTGACGACAGCGATCCAGAGCAGCTGGCGGATGAGTACCCCATGCCCAGTACGACGCCTAAGGCTAACGCCCCGCCCGGCCTCCTGCTCCCTCACTCACCTGTTCAGACTAATGAAGTATTGCAGATCATACTGAGTGTGTATGCTTAGATTTACACTCTCACACTTTCTTTCTCTCTCTCTCTCTCCCTCTCCCTCTCCCTCTTTCTTCCTCTCCTCTGCTCTCCCTCCCCCCTTTCACTCTCCCTCTCCGTCTCTCCCTCCCTCTCCCTCTTTCTCTCTCATTACCTCGCTTTCCCTCTCTCTCTCTATCTCCCTCTTTCTTCTTTTCTCTCTCTCTCTCCCTTTCTCTCCCTCTCTCTCTCCCCCCCCTCTCTCTCCCTCTCTCTTTATCTCCCTCCCTCTCTCCCTCACCCTCTCTACCCCTCCCTCTCTCCATGCACACACACACACACGCGCGCACACACAGACTCCGCCAGCCCCAGTAAGAGAACCTCGGTCAGCAGCTTTCAGTCGGCGGTGGACAGCGATTCTGCCGCCTCCATCAACCTGAACGTGGAGCAGGACAACGTCAACTTCCACATCAAGAAGCACTCCAAGTACCCGCACGTGCCCCCGCACCCGGCCGAGCAGAAAGGTGCGAGACCCCTGGAGGAAGCTCGCCTGTGCCTGTTCCGCCAGGGCCCGCTTCTGACAGCACCTTCCTGTCAGCCCGTTGGTTTGGAAGCCGGGCCTTGTTAAAGCTGTAGCCCCGCCCCTTCTGTCCCTCCCACACACCCCTCTTTATCCTGAGTCACCCCGTACTCTGGACCTCACGGGGAATTAGCACGGGTGACATCACAGCGGTAACGGCTGTGTTATTGCGGGGCGGTCTTGATGAAGCCGCCGTTGCTCACGGCTAAAAAGCTGGGCCCTGACCGCATGAAATATTTATAATGTTTCTAATGTGCCATCTATTTTTACCGTATTTAGTGCTGCAGTACCGGCTGACATTCAGTTTGGGAAAAGAGTTTTGCTTTTTTTTTAAATGATTGCGTCAGAACGTAGAATGCAGAGTAGAGTGCTGAGTGCCGGTTAGCACTTGCCATTGTTCGATAATTATCAGGAACTATCTGAGGTGTAAATTGCTGTGAATGAATGCTACCACACAGGAGCCACTCAGCTACCATGCTCTGTTTGTGCTTTTCCTTGTCCATTAACCCACAAGCAGCACTGAGCTAAAGATGTCCAGTTAAGTGACTGGACGGTATCTCCTTCCACAAAAGGAGTGGAACAGGATGGCAGTAAATGGAAAATCACTGTGATCAATGTTCCTCAGATGGGGAAAGAAGGGACTCCCATTTGTGATGTAAGAGAAGAGGAAGAGGAAGGGCTATTAGCACTCAAATGCTCTAGCAGCTTCCCATTCTGTTCATTCCACGTTATTGTGTGACTCACGGACGTTTTGAGAGTATTTCTGGCCGTTGATAGTTAATTTCGAAAGGTATGGCTGTTTCCTCTTTGTTTTTATTCTGCAATTTGCTGTTAATTTCCTAGAAAAAGGAGGACTATTTGTGTGTCTTAGGATGTGCTAAAATCATGTCCATATCAGGACTGGCTTGTGGGTGTGCTTGACTGCTAATCAGCTTCTGTGGAAAGGGTTTAATTTAACCTGGTATTTGTGTGGGTTCTCTGTTTGCGAGATTAGTTTCTTTGCTTAGCATGCGCACTCTGTTCACATCATCATCTCGGTTTCGATTAAATTTTTTTTTTTTAAATGTGCCATCTGTCCTCATCGAACCTTTTCTGCCCGAACTCTGGTGGCTTTAAGAATGTTAAATGTTGGCAGACAGTTGGAGAATGACATGGTACCTTGAGTAACAGAACAGTGACTAACGGCCCTCTTTCCTTTGATCATGAAGCGGTGTTTAAACAGAGCCGCAGATTAGCTGAAGGGATGACATTTTTCCTGCCAGATATTGGCGTTGACAGGCTCCTCAGTCAGGGTGTCAGATAAGGGGACCGTTGTTGCGGTCGGTGTTTGTTCTTGCGCTGAATGACCTTTCCATGACCTTTAGCGGAGCTCCTGGTGACAGAGGACGGAGGGCAGCAGATCGCCATCAGTGACGCGTTCATTAAAGGTAAGCCCCCCCCCACCCCCACCCCCCAGCACTGGCCCAGGAAGTGATGTTGTGACGGGGTCCAAATGTTACTTGTTGGTGGAGCATGTAGCATGTTGAAATATCTGTCTTTTAATCTACGTTTTATTATTGATTCTTTTTAAGAGGAGTGCCCTTATGGAAATGAAATATTATGGACTATCCTGCTATGTTGTAATTGTGTGTGTTTTTTTAATGATAATATAATAAATTATAGTTATTATAGTTTGTGTGTATCATAAAATATATTATAATGCACACAAAATTAGCCAGAATAGAACCGAAAACTCATTCAGCATTCAGGCTTGTACAGTCACATGATAAAAACAGACATGAATAAATAAAAATAGATTTTGTGCAATATGACATCTATGTATCTATATCTCACAGGGCTCTTGCTACATATTGATATTCCCTAGTGATACTGATATCCTGATATCCCCTTCCAGAGTCCCTGTTCAACAGGCGGGTGGAGGAGAAGGCCAAAGAGATGCTGTTCACCCCGCTGGGCTGGCACCACAGCTCGCTCGACCAGCTGAGGGAGGAGAACGGGGAGAAGAAGGCCATGGAGAGGCTGCTGTGAGTGTTCAGGGCGACGTTCAGGCAGCGTTCAGACAACATTGAGATAACATTGAAACAGCATTGCCCGAGAGGTCACTGGTTCGTCCCACTGCTGAATCTGTGTGCTGGTCTGGTCCATAAACCATATACCGCCCGTGTCGTTTGAGAATAACAGGGTCAGCATATTCTCAGTTTGTGCGTCCGCAGTGCCTGGTCTGGCCAGCAGTGGCCGCTAGAGAGCAATGAAACCAGCGGAACTAGTTTGGGTACTTACCCCCCCTATCATTGCCCAGCGAGGCTGAGCCAATCACTGCCTCACGGCCTTAGCTCATAGTCACAGTCACACAGTCATATTGTTCCTGTGGGATGTGAAACAGGAAGTGGGCTCGTATCACTGATTATTATTATCACTGAGTGCGTGCTGATGATTGTTCTGTAATTAGTCTGCTGTTTATGGGTATAGCGTAACGTAATGGTGTAGCTCCTTCAGACTTCCTCTGTCTCCATACCCTCTCTGCAGCTCCGCCAACCACAGCCACATGATGGCGCTGTTGCAGCAGCTGCTGTACAGCGAGTCCCTCTCGCTGTCGTGGCGTGACATCATCGTGCCGGTGGTGCGGCAGGTGGTGCAGACGGTGCGGCCGGACGTGCGCAGCTGCGACGACGACATGGACATCCGCCAGTTCGTCCACATCAAGAAGGTCAGAGCAGAGACCGGCGAACGGCCTGTCCGCTTCGGCTCGGACCGCACGGCACCCCGACTCACACCCGACTCACACCCGACTCACACCCGAATCACACCACAACCCGACTCACACCCGAATCACACCACAACCCGTCTCACACCCGACTCACACCCGACTCACACCACAACCCGACTCACACCCGAATCACACCACAACCTGTCTCACACCCGACTCACACCACAACCCAACTCACACCGCGACCCAGCGAATTCAGACAAGAACCCCGCCTCCTGTTACGGTCTTGGTCACGGTTTTCTTCTGTTGATTTGTCAAGAAATGTTGTCTCTTGGGCTACCCAAATCGACAGCAACAGTTATGATGAGCACTGCATGATGGGAATTTCCACACTGAGGAGAAAAAGGGGGAAAAGCCTAAAAAAAGAAATGTTGGTCAAAATCGAGCCTTTCCGAGAGCCTTTGAGTTAACAGGCTGCTGTTTCTGAGTTTCTGGTGTTTCACAAGTTTTCACAAAATTAGCGTTAGCGTAGCGCCAGTGCAGTCTAGCACTGCGATGTCTCACGACTCAGGAGTGAACAGAGCCCCACACCCAGTAGTCATGGGATATGACGTTAGTGTGTGTGTCTGGCACACACCAATTATAACCAGCCAGTTGTATTGTGTCTTTTTTTTTCTTTTTGTTTTTTTTTAACCCAAGATCCCGGGCGGGAAGAAGTTTGACTCTGCTGTGGTGAACGGTTTTGTTTGCACCAAGAACATCGCCCATAAGAAGGTAGGAGTGTGTCATGCGACTGTGTGGAAAAATCAGAATAGTGTAATTACCCCACAGACTACAGTGTGGTATATACAGTTAACAGTGTACATCCCCTATAGCTGCTCTAACAGTGTACATCCCCTATAGCTGCTCTAACAGTGTACGCCCCCTATAGCTGCTCTAACAGTGTACATCCCCTATAGCTGCTCTAACAGTGTACGCCCCCTATAGCTGCTCTAACAGTGTACGCCCCCTATAGCTGCTCTAACAGTGTACATCCCCTATAGCTGCTGTAACAGTGTACATCCCCTATAGCTGCTCTAACAGTGTACGCCCCCTATAGCTGCTCTAACAGTGTACGCCCCCTATAGCTGCTCTAACAGTGTACGCCCCCTATAGCTGCTCTAACAGTGTACATCCCCTATAGCTGCTCTAACAGTGTACATCCCCTATAGCTGCTCTAACAGTGTACATCCCCTATAGCTGCTCTAACAGTGTACATCCCCTATAGCTGCTCTAACAGTGTACGCCTCCTGGCTGTTCTCATTCTCCACAGATGAACTCCTACATCAAGAACCCCAAGATTCTGCTGCTGAAGTGCTCCATCGAGTACCTGTACAGGGAGGAGACCAAGTTCACCTGCATCGACCCCATCGTGCTGCAGGTCAGCGCCCCCTGCTGTCCCAGCTAATGCGCAACATTCTCACAAAGTTGTTGTGACTTTAAAGGACAATAAATTGTCATTTAAGAAGGCGTTAGATAAATCAAAATGTTATCATTATTATTAGTGTGGTAGTAGTACTGTTTGTAGTAGTATTTGTATCAGTAGTATTATTGTGCTTTTGTGATACCGCTCAGTGATTGGCTGAATTAACTGGTGTTCTAAAAACTCTTTTGACCGCGAGTTTCGTCCGCGTTTCGTCCGGCAGGAGCGGGAGTTCCTGAAGAACTACGTGCAGCGCATCGCGGACGTGCGGCCCAACCTGGTGCTGGTGGAGAAGACCGTGTCGCGCATCGCCCAGGACATGCTGCTGGAGCACGGAATCACGCTGGTCATCAACGTCAAGCCCGTCAGTGCCCCCCCTCCACCGTCGCCCCCCCCCCCCCCCTCACCTGCTCACTGACCACCTCCCACTCGCCCAACCGTCTGAGCTTCAGCCATGTCTCAGAATGTCTATGTGCTTCATCTGTGTGCCTGTGCTTTCAAAATGGCCCCCGCACACACAAGGAACAAGATTTTAGGATAACTGTTATATAATGACTTCCACCGCCACAGAAATCTTTTTAATGGTTACTATCAGTAATGTAGAGAAAGACAAAAAAAACAAATAATTAGTTGTTCTTCAAATTTTTTTGTTGTTGCTTCATTTCAGTTCCACGTGACTGCCGAGCTGTTGAGTCTTGTTATTTTCAGGGACGGGAGGGATGTAGTCATCAGGTGTGTAGTCATCAGGCATGTGGTCATCGCGTGTCTGTTTATGTCTCGTCTGCAGCAAGTGCTGGACAGAGTGAGCCGTATGACGCAGGGGGACCTGGTCATGTCCATGGACCAGCTGCTGACCAAACCCCGCCTCGGCACATGCCACAAGTTCTGCCTGCACTCCTTCCAGCTGGCCAACAGTGAGTGGGCTCTCTTCTCTCAACTCGTCTGGTCTAGGCAGCACTCTCTCCTCTCGACTCGTCTGGTCTAGGCAGCACTCTCCTCTCTCAACTCATCTGGTCTAGGCAGCACTCTCCTCTGTCAACTCATCTGGTCTGGGCAGCACTCTTCTCTTGACTCATCTGGTCTAGGCAGCACTCTTCTCTCGACTCATCTGGTCTAGGCAGCACTCTTCTCTCAACTCGTCTGGTCTGGACATATAGTATAGATGCACTGCCAGTTTTTGCATTTATCATCAGTGTTTGGTTTGGTTGTAGAATTTAATGTCCTCCATGCCACTGTTAGCTTAAAGTACTTTTAAAACACTGAATGTGTATCGACATGCGTATATTTTGATAACCATAAAGAATATTGTAGATTACATCTGGGAGGACAGCCCTGGTTGTGTGAATACTGGGTCAGTCTTCATTGGTCAGATTTGAAACTGCTGTTGAATGGCCAGCTCGGTTGCCACTCACCTTTCTTCCCCGCTGTTCCATTGGCAGACGAGGCGAAGACGCTGATGTTCTTCGAGGGCTGCCCCGCCCACCTGGGCTGCACGGTGAAGCTGCGGGGCGCGGCGGAGTACGAGCTGGCGCGGGTGAAGGAGATCATCGTGCTGATGATCTGCGTGGCGTACCACTCGCAGCTGGAGATCTCCTTCCTGATGGACGAGTTCGCCATGCCGCCCAGCCTGGCCAAGACCGGCTCCTTCCCCTGCCTGCTGGAGAGCGCCACGGGCGAGGAGGAGGAGGAGGAGGAGGAGGACGAGGAGGACGGAGGAGAGCGGGGCAGCATGGACGGCAGTGACCCATTCCAGTCGGGGGACGGGGGGGCGGGGCTCCTGGAGCAGGACGGGCCCCCGGGGAAGCCGGCGGCGGGGGCGGGGGCGGAGTCATCGCCCCGGGACGGCGGGAGCCCCAAGGGCATGGCGGCGGGCTCGGCCTCGTCCTTCACGGGGCCCGAGGGGGCGGGGCCGGACGTGCTCACCTCCACCCCGGTCTCCTGCCCCCCGGCCCCGCCCCCTCCCGTGTCCCCGCCCTTCCTGATCCCGGACCTGGAGGCGGAGGCGGGGGCGATGGCGGGGGCGATGGCGGAGGGGGCGGGGCCAAAACGGGCGCTGTCGCGGGGCGACTCGCGGGACAGCTCGGGCTCGGAGACGCCGCCGCCGCCCCCCGCCCCGCGGCTCTTCCGCGACCCGCTGCAGGACGACACCGGCATGTTCGTGGCGGAGCAGGTGGCCTCGTCCGACGACCGGCTGAAGTCGCTCTCGGCGGCGTTTCGGCAGGAGCTGAAGGACATCATCCTCTGCATCTCTCCCTTCATCACCTTCAAGGAGCCCTTCCTGCTCACCCCGGCCGGGCTGCGCTGCCCCAGCCGCGACTACTTCCCCGAGCAGGTCTACCTGTCCCCGCTGCTCAGCAAGGACTTCCGCGAGCTCGACGGCCGCCGCAAGAGGCAGCTGCTCAAGGAGGCGGGGCCTCCCCCGGGGGGCGTGGCCAACGGCGTCGCCGCGGCGACCGCGGCCCCCGCCCCCCGCTCCATCCGGGTGCTGCCGTCGCACCGGCTGACCAGCATGCGCATCGCCGAGCAGCTGGGCGGCAGCCAGGACCTGGCCCGCACCCTGGCCGACTTCCGGGCCCAGGGGGGCCGCATCCGCGCGCGGGACGCCGACCCCTTCGCCCAGGCCCCGGCCCCGGCCCGGGAGGCCCCGCCCCCCAGGGCGCCGCCCGTCAAGGCCGACAGTGAGGAGGAGCGGGGCCCGCCCCAGAGCGACATGACCTGGGCCACCAAGGTACGGAGGAACCGAACACATATATTCAGAAATATATTCTGATATATTCATATATTTCAGACTATGATATTGTTACATTTGCTCGCTTTATGTGGAGAAATTATAAATAGTTGCTGCTTTCAGATACTGCAATGTGTTCTTTCTGAAAATTACACACATATATATATACATATAATTACATTGTTTAAAAAGTCTACATATTACAATGCAATACAATATATTACAATAAACTGCAGTATATTTCGGTTTCCATTATGGAGGGAAATGAACACTGTCCTTACTGTATATATTTTTTAAAAAACATCCATTAAACCGATACGTGTGCGCAGTATGCCTAACGATTTATCCAGTTTATGTGGGTTTGGATAGACCAAAATCCAGGAGCCCCTCTGGCGCTAGCTGTCAGTGCTACCTGATCACAGGTAGACGTCAGTTAGTTCAGAACTTCAGGGTAAGTCAGTTGTGTGGCTCTGCTCCGCAGATGGACTGCCTGAACCCCATCAACCACCAGAGGCTCTGCGTGCTGTTCAGCAGCTCGTCTGCGCAGTCCAACAACTCGCCCAATCCCTGCGTCAGCCCCTGGTAAGCCCCGCCCCCAACCCCTGCGTCAGCCCCTGGTAAGCCCCGCCCCCAACCCCCGCATCAGCCCCTGGTAAGCCCCGCCCCCAACCCCCGCATCAGCCCCTGGTAAGCCCCGCCCCCAACACCTGCATCAGCCCCTGGTAAGCCCCGCCCCCAACCCCCGCATCAGCCCCTGGTAAGCCCCGCCCCCAACCCCTGCGTCAGCCCCTGGTAAGCCCCGCCCCTCTCGCTTTCTGGACAGACATCGTCATGCCAACGAGCTTTTACTGACCCTGCTCTTGTTCCTCCTCTTTTGCTTTCTGTGACAGGATTGTGACGATGGAATTCTACGGAAAGAATGATCTGACCCTCGGCATATTTTTAGAAAGATACTGTTTCAGGTAAAAACGTTATGGATTTGGAGACTTAAATTAAACATTTAGGCAAAAATGTCTGTCACTGTTCTCCATGTCCCATCTATTGGTGGCTTTGAATGTTTGAACGCTCTGCTTGTAAGTGGTGAACTTTCTTGAATGAGTTGCATCGATTTTCCAGTACTTGTTGATTTCTGCCATATGTGATTGCAAAGACCTGAATCATTAAAATACATTTTTTGTTTTTTGTTTTTTTGAAAGAGGTTGTTTTGATTTTTATGAGAAGCACATCTTATATGGGTTCAGGATTATTTTGTTCCAAATGTTTTTTGTGTTATAGGTGACCGAGCTAGCTGTATAATTGTGCATAAGTACATGAGTATATAAACTGATATAGCAGGGTAACTTCTGGTAACATTATTAAAGTAGAGCTACTGGTGGTAGTGACAGTAACAAGTCCCATCTGGCGGCCATGTTATGCCCCCTCGCCCCTCCCTGTGTGTGTGCGAAGCAGGCCGTCCTACCAGTGCCCCAGCATGTTCTGCGAGACTCCCATGGTGCACCACATCCGCCGCTTCGTCCACGGCAACGGCTGCGTGCAGATCGTCCTGAAGGAGCTGGACTCCCCCGTGCCGGGGTACCAGCACACCATCCTCAACTACTCCTGGTGCCGCATCTGCAAGCAGGTGGGTGGGGGGCGGGGGGGGGGGGCAGTGAGCGAGCGAGCAGGTGGGGGCATGCAACCAGGTTTGAATCCTGGAGTAGGACGCCCATACCATCTCAGGGCAACACCCTCCCACTGGAATTGATGTGTAGATGTCATTTCCGCCATAATTTTTTATTAAGACCAAGTAGCAGTCATGTCTTATAACAGTGGTCCCCGATCTTGTCCAAGGGCTGGTGTGGGTGCAGGCTTTTGTTCCAACTAAGCAGTAACACACCTGACTCTACTGATCGACCACTAGTCTTTGCTAAGCACCTTGGTTGATAGAATCAGGCGTGTAACTGCTTGGTTGAAACAAAAGCCTGCAACCACACCAGCCCTTTCTGGAGAAGGTTGAGGACCCCTGTCTTATAACGGTCCGTATTTATACAATTATGTGTTGCATGCAGTAGCTATCCAAGTTTGTACTCAAAAACATGAACCTCAACAAGATTAGGCAGAGGCCACAGGAGGGAGAGATGTTCTGCAGTCTTATAAAATGGATTTAAAACCCTGTGCTGAACACAGAGCTTAGAACCTAGCTACATCAGGTGTGCGCGTGTCTGTGATGTCACACCGTGCAGGTGACGCCGGTCGTACCCCTGTCCAACGACTCCTGGTCCATGTCCTTCGCCAAGTACCTGGAGCTGCGGTTCTACGGGCACCAGTACACTCGCCGCGCCAACGCGGAGCCCTGCGGGCACTCCATCCACAAGGACTACCACCAGTACTTCTCCTACAACCAGATGGTGGCGTCCTTCAGGTGGGTGGGGCCAGACCGTCTGCCAAAGCCATGCATACCACTCTTCATCCCCACCCTTTAAGTGGATTGTGCTGCACTGGTGTCCCGCATCCTAAATGTTCTGGATGTTTTTCGAAAAAAAGTGGGTGTTTTTTTTTTTTTTTCTTCTCCTGTCTTTCCTGTAGCTACACCTCAGTGAGAATGCTGGAGATCTGCCTGCCCCCCCAAAAGATCTTCATCAGGAACCAGGGCCCCTCCAAGAACAGCCTGCTGCAGGACCTCAAGGACTTCACTCAGAAGTAAGAGCCGTCCGCCCCCCCCACGCCCGCTCCCCTGTCCGCCCCCATCCGCCTCACCCCCCCACACCCGCTCCCCCGTCCGCTCCCCCCATCCACCTCACCCCCCCATCGACGCTCACTCCTCTGCTCCTCTCCTCCTCAGGGTGACGCAGGTGTACCTGGCCATCGACGACCGGCTCACCTCCCTGAAGACCGAAACCTTCAGCAAGACCCGCGAGGAGAAGATGGAGGACCTGTTTGCTCAGAAAGACGTAGGTCCCCTGCCCCCACCCTCCCCCCCGCAGCTGTGAACACCCCCAGTTTTATAATATACTCTCATTGAGTTATCTCCTGAGTCCTGATTGGTTCAGAAAAGGGCTGCCCAACCCTGTTCCTGGAGATCTTACTAGATCTTGTAGGTTTTCACTTCAGCCCTACTTTGGCACACCTGACCCTACTCAGAAGCAGCTCAAGGAGATTTATAGCTGTTGAATGAGGTGTGGCTTTATTGGGGTTGGAGAGAAAACCTACAGGACGGTAAACCTCCAGGAGCAGGGTTGGGCAGCCCTAGTTTAGAATGTTATGTGCAGGTCACAGGAGACATGTTAGCCTAATGTAGAACTGTGAGACCGTGGAGACATGGCCACACGCTCTGACAGCTTCCTGTTTCCTGTTCCCTCGTGTGTGGCTGCACTGCGTATGTGCAGATGGAGGAGGTGGAGCTGCGCAGCTGGATCGAGAAGCTGCAGGCGCGGCTGCTCTCCTGCGGGCTGGACACGCCGCAGCAGCTGCAGGCGGTGCTGGAGTCGGTGGTGATGAAGAAGCAGAGCCTGTGTGAAACGCTGCAGTCCTGGAACACCCGGTGAGCGCACCGCCCGGACCGCGCACTGACCACGACACGATACTGACGACCGCTACACAATACGGACTGCCACACACTGACCGCGACACAATACTAATGACCGCTACACAATACGGACTGCCACACACCGACCGCTACGCAATACGGACTGCCACACACCGACCGCTACGCAATACGGACTGCCACACAGTGACCACGACACAATACTAACGACCGCTACACAATACGGACTGCCACACATCTACCGCGACGCAATACTGACGACGACACCGACCGCTACACAAATACTGATGACCGCACACTAACTGCTAAACATTTCTGCTAACCAATGCACACTAATACTGACCCTCTCTCCCTCTCTCTCTCCCTCTCTCTTTCTCTCTCTCAGGCTCCAGGACCTGTTCCAGCAGGAGAAGGGCCGGAAACGTCTGTCTGTCCCGCCCAGCCCAGGGAGACACAGACAGACGGACGACAGCAAGGTGAGTTACCCATGATCCTCCTCGCTTTCGCTTCGTGTTACTACCAGGAGCACGTCCTTACAGGGGCGGACAGACTGACTGACTGTGTTAATTTCTCCTTGGCCAGTATGTTATCCACTCTGTTCTACTGAAGCTTACATCCCACATTCCAGACACAGACAGCCAGATAGGCAGACAGACAGACAGACAGACAGACAGACAGACAGACAGACAGACAGACAGATAGGCAGGCAGGCAGGCAGACAGACAGACAGACAGACAGACAGATAGGCAGGCAGGCAGGCAGGTAGACAGACAGACAGACAGGCAGGCAGGCAGGCAGGCAGGCAGGCAGGCAGGCAGACAGACAGACAGACAGACAGACAGATAGGCAGGCAGGCAGGCAGGCAGGCAGACAGACAGGCAGACAGACAGACAGACAGACAGGCAGGCAGGCAGGCAGGCAGGCAGGCAGGCAGGTAGACAGAAGCTGGGTGTGCCTTCGCACTTGCGAGTATGTTTTAATTTAGCCTCACATACTTTTACAGTGATCTCCATGATACAGAAGGGTGTGGTGTGTTAACTCCCCTGGTTTTGATTGACAGACGAGCGCTCTGGAGTCCTCCCCCCGAAACCCCTCCCCCGTGGTGCAGAACGGAGAGAAAGGTAAGATGACCCCTGACCTGTGCCTCCAGTGGCTTCATCCCATTGGCTCGTGTTGCTGATGGGCGTGTCCCTGCCTGTTGATTGACAGAGGATCGGTACCTGAGCACGCTGCCCTCAGGCTCGGGGTCGTCCTCGCTGCTGCAGCTGCCGTCGCCGGGGGAGGCGGGATCAGAACCGCTCTCCTGTGGACCGTCCTTCCCTGAGCAGGACTCCATCAGCATCCCAGAAGGCAAGCATGCACGCACATACTCACACACACACACTCGCTCCCACTCACAAACACACACACACACACACACACACTCACTCCCAGGCCATTCCCCTCAGCCGTTAATGCCCCTCCCCTTTTCTCGCAGACGTGTTTGACGGACATCTGCTGGGCTCCAATGACAGCCAGGTGAAGGAGAAGTCCACCATGAAAGCCATCCTGGCCAACCTGTTGCCTGGCAACAGCTACAACCCCATCCCTTTCCCATTGTGAGTGTGCCTCCCCTTCAAAGCCAGGCTCAGCTGTAACTGAGCAAGCATTTTATATGGTGACAGATTTTTCCCATGATGCAGTGGGGTATCTCTGAACTCTGCCCCCTCTGTCTTTGTCAGCGACCCGGACAAGCACTACCTGATGTATGAGCACGAGCGGGTTCCCATCGCTGTGTGCGAGAGAGAGCCCAGCTCCATCATCGCCTTCGCCCTCAGGTGAGTCCCTTACCTGTGTGTGTTACCTGTGCATGATGCAGCCATAGAAAAACAAAACAGTGTCTTTAAAAAAGGTTTAAGAATAATTATTATTATGGTTTATCGCCTAGCCCAGCCCCCCTTTCTCTTATTGTAACACCCTTTACTGCATTATGTTACAGTTGTTCACTGAGCTTATATCTAAATCAAGCCACGGTTACCAAGGTGATGATGCCAGAGATGTATGTCTCTTGAGTTTCAGAATTTGAAAAAGAAAATAAAGAAATTGACAAAAAATAAAATAAATGAGAAACATCTAGTGGGGCTGAGTTTGCTGTGACTATACTGTAACGATGCTGTTGTCGTGACGACACTAATGATGCTGTTGCCGTGGCGATA
The DNA here is from genome assembly GCF_013347855.1 of Anguilla anguilla. Taxonomy (NCBI): domain Eukaryota; kingdom Metazoa; phylum Chordata; class Actinopteri; order Anguilliformes; family Anguillidae; genus Anguilla; species Anguilla anguilla. Next base: position 68,877,027 of record NC_049203.1, on the reverse strand, counting down.
CTGTGCTTCCCAGCTGTAAGGAGTACAAGGCGGCTCTGGAGGACCTTTCCAAGGTCACTGTGAAGACTGGAGCCGAGGAGACTGCACAGACCAACAGGTACAGACCAAAAACCTACAGACCAACAGCTACAGACAGATCCAAAACCTACAGACCAACAGGTATAGACAGATCCAAAACCTACAGACCAACAGGCACAGACCAATCCAAAACCTACAGACCAACAGGTACAGACCAATCAAAAACTTACAGACCGATCCAAAACCTGCAGACTGGAGTCTTTGCTAAGGACATTGATCAGTACAATCAGGTGTGTAACTGCTTGGCTGGAACGAAAGCCTGCACCCCCACCGGCCCTTTCTGGGTAAGACTGAGGACTCCTGAGCCAGGCTCACAGAGACTGACTGACCTTCTCTTTTCCCTTGAAGCGCGGGAGAGAACCGGGTGAAGAACAGCCCCGCCAAACCCAGCGAGGCGGCCACCCCCCTGGCGGGGCGGACCAGCATGGAGGCAGACCCTCTCAGTGAGTATCCGTCCCCCGAGGTCAAAGGTCAAACAGCACCAGGGCAGCGCCTGGCCCTGCATCTGCTGGGCTGGTTATCCTGCGAAGGTTTACTCTTCTGTACATTTGAGAGGTGTCAAAGGTCAAATGCTATTCATTCATTCATGTTTCTTATTTCTTTTTTCGTTCAGAAGAGCCAGACGGAGGTGACAAGCAGAAGAAGGTGGCAGGCAATCCTCACATTGAACTGCGTGAGTTTCAGGTTCTTCTACTGCTGTCTGTCACATGGCTGGATGCTCACTATTTCCAACACATCCAGTGTTACATGTATATGAGTTTAGCCCTTTGAGGAGTAGGTTTTTTTTGGAATGTTTTTCTCAAAATTCTAAGTCGCTATTCTAGAACTCTGTTGCTTTCAGTTACCGGCGGTGATTGTGACATCAGCTTTAGAATGTTCTTGAAGCCAAAAGCAGACTAGATGTTTCGCCAGCGTGTAACAGCGTTTCTTCCATTGAGTAGTGTAGTCACACTGTGATCACAAAGCCCAGTGCCGATGCGACCGCGTGCCTTCCTCAGAGTTCTCCGACGCCAACGCCAAGTTCTACTGCCGGATCTACTACGCGGAGGAGTTCCACCGCATGCGCGAGGAGATCATGGAGAGCAGCGAGGACGACTTCGTGCGCTCGCTCTCGCACTGCGTCAACTGGCAGGCCCGCGGGGGGAAGTCCGGCGCCGTCTTCTACGCCACCGAAGGTGAGCCGCCCCCCGCTGAGTCTGAATCAGATGCCCAGGGTCAGGGTCAGGGTTTGGGGTTAGTGTTAGTGTTAGGGTTGGGGTTTGTGGTTGGGGTTAAGGTTTGGGGTTTGGGATTTTTATTGTAACTGATTGTTGACCTGTTGACCTCTCTGTCATGACCGGTTCATCCTGAAGCTAATTCTTAGAGTTAGGGTTATGGTTGGGGTTGGGGTTGGGGTTCGTGGTTGGGGTTGAGGTTGGGGTTTGGGTTTGGGTTTGGGGTTGGGTTATGGTTGGGGTTGGGGTTGGGGTTTGGGGTTGGGTTATGGTTGGGGTTGGGGTCGGGGTTTGGGGTTTTTATTGTAAAGTGGTTGACTCGTGCTCCTCTCTGTCAGATGACCGGTTCATCCTGAAGCAGATGCCCAGGCTGGAGGTGCAGTCCTTCCTGGACTTCGCTCCGCACTACTTCACCTACATCACTGGAGCTGTGCAGCAGAAGGTAGGGGTGGGGGGTGGGGCTGGAGGGGGGGGACTGGGGGGGACTGGGGGGGGGCAGAGGGGAGCCACTGTGGGGGAGCTGTGTGGCTCAACCAAACCCACAGCCATTTAGTAAACACATTAACTGAGAATCTGATGTTTGTGTGTGCACTAAATACAGTAACTGAGACTCTGAGGTGTGTTTTGTGACCCCCTAGCGCCCCACCGCACTGGCTAAGATCCTGGGCGTGTACCGGATCGGCTACAAGAACTCTCAGAACAACACGGAGAAGAAGCTGGACCTGCTGGTGATGGAGAACCTGTTCTACGGACGCAAGATGGCGCAGGTGTTCGACCTGAAGGGGTCGCTGCGGAACCGCAACGTGAAGACGGACTCGGGCAAGGAGAGCTGCGAGGTGGTGCTGCTGGACGAGAACCTGCTGCGGCTGGTGCACGACAACCCGCTGTACATCCGCGCGCACTGCAAGGCCATCCTGCGCGCCGCCATCCACAGCGACGCCTTCTTCCTCACCTCCCACCTCATCATCGACTACTCGCTGCTGGTGGGCCGCGACGACACCACCGACCAGCTAGTGGTGGGCATCATCGGTACGTCCCCCCGCCCACCCCGCACCCCCGCCCGCACACCCCGAGGTTCTGTGACATCACTTCCTGTGTGGCTCTGGTCCCGTCTGTTTTCCACAGTTTCCTCCTCTCCAGCTGGTGGTGGGCATCATCGGGATGCGCCCTCTTCACCCCCCCCCCCCCCACCCCCACCCCCCCCGCAGCGCCCAAGGTTTTGTGACATCACTTCCTGTTGCTCTGGTCCCATCTGTTTCCCGCAGCTTCCTCCTCCAGCTGGTGTAGCCGCCATTTTCTGCTCGCTGCCCCGTTTCCCGTTTGAACGATCATCACGCTCAGCCGCTTAATAAGAGCGTTTGTGTACAACCAGGGATTGTTTTGATCCACACAATATGGCTACAAATACTTTTTTTCGATCAGAACTTTCTAGTTTGAACAAAATATTTTTGCTTCAGCCGTTTCTGTTAGCCAAATCCCCATTCAGATAAAAATGAGGGAAATTGAGTTATTTTTTGGCACCCAGAATTTTCTGACCCATACTCCGTCTTGAGGGGGGGGACCTCCTCGTCTTTGTAGGACCCCTAAACCCCTGGGCTTGAGCCCCTGGTTTATCCTGCTGTTTCCAGAGAATGACATCACAAGCGCAGATAAATATGCGCAGTTGTGAACAGACGTATGGATGCGTTTGCGGCGGCACTCAGATGCTGTACAGCCCCAGTCAGTGCCTCTCATCCTCACCTCTAGTCACCTCCTCCTCTACTTCCTCAAAATGCCGCTGTTTCCTGTGTGTGTGACATTCACCTGTAACACCTGTCTGAAAAATGTTCCTCCCCTCCAGATTACATTCGGACCTTCACCTGGGACAAGAAACTGGAAATGGTGGTCAAATCCACTGGAATTCTGGGCGGCCAAGGTAATTCACCTGTAATACACCTGTATCTGCCAGGGTAAAACACCTGTAGTACACCTGTACCTGCCAGGGTAATACACATGTACCTGCCAGTCTCTTCCAGATGGCTTGGTATATAATGATAATACTAATAACAGTGCTAATAATCATAATAGTTAATGCTCATTTTTAATCACAATCCAATCTGTGACTGAATGCCTGTATGGCAGAGTGCATTGTGGGACTGATCTGTACTCCCTCCCCCCCAGGGAAGTTGCCCACGGTGGTCTCCCCGGAGCTGTACCGGGCCCGGTTCTGCGAGGCCATGGATAAGTACTTCCTGATGGTGCCGGACCACTGGACCGGGTTGGGGGTGAACTGCTGAGCCTGGCGGCGAGGCGGACTGTTGGGCCCTCAGCGGGACCGGGACCCCCCCCCCGTCTCTCCCGCTATCCTGGGGCGACAGAGAGGGGGGCCCACCCCTCACCCCCCCGTCTCTCACAGATCCACAGAAGCACACTTTAGGCTGGCTGAGGACGGGCAGGTAAAGGTGTGTTAATTTATCGGACCCTCCGCAGTGAGGTGGCCACCGCCCCACCTGAGGGGCGCACACAAGCCCCGACTTCCTCCCGAATCGTGACAAGCTGTCACTAGGACGGGGGGGGGGTGTTGTGAATCAGTGTTGTGGAAGTGCCAAGACACAGTGGTCCTTTCGTTTGCTTGAGATTTTGGGACGTCGCACTGAAAACCCCTGGCAAGGCACGCCCTGAGAACAAGCCAGTCTGCGTGCGGTGTTTGTCCCAACTGTACAGAGATTGATGTAATAAAGGATTAACACAGTTTGTTAAAGTTTCAGTGCTTTTGTGTGTGTTTTTATACCCAATAAAAATGCCAGATCATGGGGGTAGACCCGCCTCATCAAAGCAATGTCAGTTTGGGAGAATGCAGACGAGTTTGCCTTCTACAAAATGTTTCTACCTGCCACTTCTTCCCATTATATTGTTTATGTTTTCAGTGTAAAGATGAATGTCTGTCTCTTCAGGTTTTGGCCCAGTAGCAGAAAGGATTTTTTAAAATGTTTAAAAAATTCTTTAAAAAAAAAGCACACGACACTTGGTTAAAGCAGAGATTTATATTATAATTATACTTTTTTTTTTTTTATAAAACAGACCAAAATTGAGCTGTGACAAAAACAGAATTCAGCTTCTTTTTACTGCAACATGAACTGGTGCTGCCCACTGGCGCCACCAACTGGCGCTACCCACTGGCACTCAACGAGCAGATTGTCAAGACTGGCATCACCCTCTATGGCATAACACTGGCTGGCTCTTCCATTCTCGTTTAGTCAAACAACAACAGCATATTTTCTCTTTACATTTTTTAAAAACAATTTGTACCTTTTTTTTTTAAGAAAGATTTAATATTACAGAACTATTCTCTGCTTGAAAAGGAGACACAGATATGTACAAAAAAAAAAGGAACTTCATTTTGTTAGACTTATTGCACACATACGCAGAGGCTCGCGTTTCACACAAAGATGACGGGCGAAAGGGAACGTGTGTGTGTGTGTGTGTGTGTGTGTGTTTTGGGGGGGAGGCAGAGGGAGGAATCTTTGTACCACCTGACACCCCCACCCCCCCAGGTACCATTCCCCAACACGCAAACGTTTCTTTTTGCTTTCTGACCAAAGACACTGAACACATAAGGGCTTGAAGCCGCCTCAGGCCCAGGGCCAGAGAACTGACACGCGCACGTAGAAACGGCTAGAAAAACAAACGCACAAATTAAAAACAGTACAAAGAGGGAGACACAAAGGCACTGGACAGGTTCGGGTTCGAGGGAGACTGGCATGTCGCTGGCTGAGTGGTGACGGACAGGAGAGGGATGAATTTTTTGGGGAGGGGGGGAGGGGGGGGGGTTAGATGGTGGTCCCAGAATGAAAACCCTCCCGAGCAGTTAAGTGCTTTCCATTTGTACCAAAATGTAACAGTTAATTAACGGCACTGAGCCCATCGCCTACAGTACGAGACACTGAATCACATTAAAACCCACATTCAATGGGTGGCACAGATACCCGCCACTACCCGGGTAAGCTTCGACGACGACGGGGACGGGGGACGGGGGGCGGGGGGCTTTTGAAGTTCCCCTGGCTCTGCTCACACAGCGGGCGTGCGACAGGTGGGGGGGGGGGGGGGAGTTAAGAGAGCATTAAGGGAGCCCCTCAGCAGGATTTGGGCATTGTCCTTATAAGATGCTTGGAACAAGGGGGGGGGGGGGGGTGCTCTGTGAGGCAGTAAGAACTATAATACTGTTTGAGTGATCAACACTGTGGGTGTGTGTGTGAGTGTGTGTGTGTGCGTGTGTGTGTGAGAGTGTGAGTGTGTGTGTGTGTGTGTGTGTGTGAGTGTGTGTGTGTGTATGTGTGTTGTTGTAAGGCAAGAACCCCTGGTAACCCCCAGTTTCAAACGGGGGGGAACCTGTTTGGGTTCCTCAGAGCACAACCGTCTGTGACCGTGATCTTTCACAGCACTGACAATGACATCAACTGTGACCCTGACCTGACCCAGGCAGGATGTGACCTGTGACCCATGACCTATGACCCCCCTGGGTCTAGGTTCAATACTGCATCTGAACAGCTTTAGAATCCGCTGCCATGCTGAACAGTTAAGACAGGAGAGGCAGCTTTGTGCTTTGTGGCTTGTTTGGTCAAAATGGCACCTGAAAATTATTTTTATTTTTTTCCCCAAAATTTTTTTAAAAATAGTTTTAAAAACAGAATAAAGGACTATAGAGTCAGACGAGCCGTTTCCGCACCTCAGACTCTCCCTGGGTGAGAGACGGCTTTATTTTGGCAGTAGAGCTGGGGCCGCTTGTGTTTTCTACAACCGCGACGGGATGGGCAAACCCCCTCAGCCAATCAGACGCGAGTCTGACACGCGTCTCCGGCCCTGCGGCAGCCACGGAGCGCCCCGAAAATAAGAGCGCACGGCGGGCCGAGAAAAGGGCCCCGGTCCGGAAGGGGCCAAGCGGCCGGCTTTTGGGCTTTTGAGCTTTTGGGCTTTTGAGCCGAGGAGCAGGGGTTCGGTTCAGCGGTGCGGATCGCCGAAGGTTCATTCCACCGATACTCCAGCGCGGACAGACGCACGGATGCGACGGGGTGGGGGGGAGGAGGAGGAGCGGGTGGGGGGTGGGGGGGGCAGTATCAGTCACGCTACAGCACGCGGTGTTTCCGCGCGCGTAAATGTACGTTTGTTCGTGTGCTGCTAAGGGTTTTTGTGCTTACTGAGGTCCACACAGGGGCCGTAATTACAGGGAACCCTGCGGGACTACCGGCGTGTCACCGTAAATATACACATATCAGCTTTCAGAAGGTTTTCTGCAGAAGACCATTTCCTACCGTGTGGTCCCTGTGTCATAATAAAAGTCCAAAATGTTAAAAGTCAAAGCACCCACCCTGACCCACAGATCACTGAGGTTGTCGCCCCACCTGCTGTACATCCGATACAGAAATCGACACGGGCCCACAATTGCTTGAGAAGTGAAGAGCTGTGTGTGCATACGTGTGTGTGTGTGTGTGTGTGTGTGTGCGTGTGTGTGCTTGTGTGTGTGTGTGCGTGTCTGTGTGTGTGTGTGTGTGTATATGTGCGTGTGTGTGTGCGCGTGTGTCTGTCTGTCTGTGTGTGTGTGTTAGACAGAAGGGCGTGGGGCAGTGGTCCCACAGGGGTCAGAAGGTCTCGGAGTCTGAATCGTTCTCGGTGGTGCAGTCGCTGGGGGTCCCCGAGGGGACCCTGCGGGGGCGGGGCTCCCGGGGGCCCCTCCCAGGCCGGGGCGGGGTCTTCAGGACGGAGCCGGGGGAGGGAGCTCCGGAGCTGCAAGGGGAGCAGAAAGGCATCATGGGGGCCAGAATGAGAGCCAGGCAGTCTGCCACCTCCCTGCTAGCAGCGCAAGCCAGAGCGGGAGTGAGCCCTGAGAGAGAGAGAGAGAGAGAGAGGGGGGGGGGGGGAGGGGGAGGGGGAGGGGGGGGGGGAGGGGGAGGGGGGGGGGGAGGAGAGAGAGGGGGAGGGAGGGGGAGGGGGGGAGAGAGAGGGGGGGAGGAGGAGGGGGGGGAGAGAGAGAGAGACAGAGAGGAGGGAGGGGTAGAGAGAGAGAGAAAGTGAGGGGGAGGGGGAGAGAGAGAGGGAGAGAAAGGGGGGAGGGGGAGAGAGAGAGAGAGAGAAAGGGAGGGGAGAGATGAGGCAGGGGGAGAGAGATTGAAACAGAGGTGAAAAGGGGAGGGGGAGAAAGGGAGAAAAACATGGAAAGAGAGCGAGAGAAGGGAAGGGAAAGATGGAAAAATGAGAGAGAATAGTAGGGAACCATGCCAGAGAAGGGTGGGGTGGGAGAGAGCAGCATTCCATTAGTACACTGCCAGCCAGGACACTGCGGAACCAATGAGGGTGGGGCCAGGGGCGGGGCCAAGGGCAGGGGCAGGATCAGGGGTGGAGCCATGGGCAGGGGCGGGATCAGGGGTGGGGGCGGGACCAGGGGCTGGACTGAGGGGTGGGGCCAGGGGCGGGATCAGGGATCGGGGACGGGGCCAGGGGCAGATGGGAGGAGGGTGTGAATGTAGACACTCAAAATGACTTCAGGACCCCTTAAGGAACGGAGTTGGGTGGGGGGGGGGGGGGGTGGGCAGATGCTCGGTGTAAAGAGAGGAGGAGGGGGAGGGGCACAAACAAAGCCGCTACATAAACCGCCAAAGCTGCAGGCGGACAAACCGTCAGGCAGACAGACGGACGGACGGACAGTTTGACTGACAGGCCACGGACAGACTCAGCGCCCAATCAGGGGGGCTCACCGTTCTCATCTAGCACCTGGACGCTCGCTCCCCGTGACAGCAGCTCCTGCACCACCTGCTTCAGACCGCTCCGCGCGGCCAGGTGGAGCGGCCTGGGGGGGGGGGGGGGGGATAGAGACAGAGGGGGGTGAGAATGAGACCCAAAAATCCGCTTTATGAACACTGCCTGCCATAGAGGAGTACAGCCAAATTAAATAAACCATCACCAGCCACAGTTATAATCGCCAAAGCAAAGACAAGGACAGCTGAAAACAGGGCTGCCCAACCCTGCTCCTGGAGATCTACCATCCTGTAGGTCTTCATTTCAACCCTAATTTGGCACTCCTGACTGTACTGATTAGCAGCTTAATGGGGTCTCTGGCTCTTGAATGAGGTGCGCTTTGTTAGGGCTGGAGTGAAAACCTACAGGACGGTAGATCTCTAGCTGTTGAATGAGCTGTGCATTGTTAGGGATGGAGTGAAAACCTACAGGATGGTAGATCTCTAGCTGTTGAATGAGGTGTGCTTTGTTAGGGCTGGAGTGAAAACCTACAGGACGGTAGATCTCTAGCTGTTGAATGAGGTGTGCTTTGTTAAGGTCGGAGTGGTAGATCTCCAGACACGGGGCTGGACAGGCCTGGCTTAATGTTCCCAGCATCAGCAGAGTGAATAAGCCCCTCCCACTCTTGAGTGACGGACACTTACGTCTGGAGTGCCGTGTTGGTGGCGCTGATGAGGGTGGTGTCCGTCAGCTTCTCCAGGATGAGCAGAGCACACTCCTCCTTCCCCTGAGAGAGAGAGAGAGAGAGAGAGAGACTGATCTAACAGAGTTCATGCTGGCCCTTTGGTGCCTGAAAGTGCAGGTAATGCAGGGAGAGTCTCCCCCTGCTGGTGACTCACGTTACTGCAGGCCAGATGCAGGGCTGTGTTTCCGTTCTGATCAGTGAGACTCAGGCCTGGGTTCGAGCTGCGCAGCAGCACCTCTGACAGACGACAAAAAGAGACGAGAAAAAAGACAAAAGATGATTTTAAAAAAAAAGCTTTTTCTCAGTCAGAGTGGCGTGCGGTCCTGCACAGAAGCACGAGCTCACGGCACGCGATGAGGTCATACCTACAGCGGCCGCACAGCCCCGCTCCGCCGCCATCATCAGAGCGCTGCGCCCCGATTGGTCCACGGCGTCCACTGGTGCATCGTGGGCCAGGAGCAGCTGGAGGCAGTCCACGTGACCGGAGAACGCAGCCGCATGAAGAGGTGTTCTGAGAGAGAGAGAGAGAGAGAGAGCGAGGGGGGAGGGCGTTGGGATAGAGAGAGGAAGAGAGAGAAAGGGGGAAGAGGGGGAGAGAAAGGGGGAAGGGAGGGGAGATAGAGGGGGGATAGAGAGATGGGGGGGGAATGGGGATAGAGAGAGAGGGGGGAGAGGGAATTAATACATTTATTTGACAATTTAAAAACAAGACTTCAGAAGACTGCATAGCAGACAGTAATCTTTTAAAAACTGACGAGGGTAGAAACACAAGAAAGCCAGCAGGCTTATTTCCATTGTGGCCCTCTAACATTCAAACACAGACATGACAAAAAGACATCCATGACAATGCAGTTAATACAATGCAGAAGGATATGCCTGGACAATACATTCACCACAGGACAGACAGCATACTGGCCGACTGGCAGATCGTATTATAAACACAATGAGGGTTACACAATAAGTTTTTAAAGATCATTTAAAATTGTTCTCTGATGCACTTGAGTTCAGTTCAGGGGGAAGTTCCCATTGAACTGTGGGCAGTGTCCAAAAAGGTATCCTTCCCCATTAGGCTCTTCATGTTTGAGGCACTGAGGCAGATCACAACACCACAAACAAGCAGCATAATCAAAGTGGCTTTGTATGCATCAAATCCCCCGCTAACATTTCTAACGGAAGCTTTTCCGGAAACGTTCCGCGCGGCCTTACCTGTCCTTGGCGTCCCGACAGGTGACGATGTCCGAGCCGAGGGCCTCCAGCAGGACGGACGTGCAGGCCTCGTGATCGTTCACCCTGCCGGAGAGAGGCACAGGCCGCGGTCAACAAAGGTCAAAGGTCACTCCTCACTTCCTGCCTTTCCCCCTCCTGGTCAGCTGGGAGCCCCAGTCATGACCTCACTTCCTGCCTCTCCCCCTATTGGTCAGCTGGGAGCCCCAGCCACGCAGGAGCTAAACCCCCACGTGAACAGCGCTGCTCTGCGCGCAGCTGTTTCCAGTTTAAGTGTAGGGCTGACCTTCCTGACCACAGTGAAATAACTCAGAAAGGACTCGACCTGATTTAAAACTCAGACCCACACTCACACTCGGACGGCAGAAATTAGCCTGAGGGTGAGCGGACGTCAAGTGCAGCACTTTAATGTTGCACTTGCATCTTCATCTTGATGTTGTAGCTCTTCATCATATCTTTTGTAATCATGCTTCACTTCTAGCTTATGACTTGCCATAACTTCACTAACTGAGCCTATGCTTACCATTCGAACTAGACTTGATGTTCATGACTATGCATAACTGGTACTATGAGAACCTGTGTTCTGCAGTTGTTCCAACAAGCTCTGTAGTGTAATGTAGTATGTAATGTACTGTAGTGTAGTGTACTGTAATGTAGTGTAGTGTAATGCAATGGTAATGCAGTGTAATGGTAATGTAATGTAATGTGCAGTAATGTAATGTAGTGTGCTGTACTGTAGTATAATGCAGTGTACTGCAGGGTACTGTAGGGTACTGTAGGGTACTGTAGTATAGTGTAGTATAACGCAGTGTACTGTAGGGTACTGGAGTGTACTGTAGTGTAATTTAGTATAGTGTAGGGTACTGTAGGGTACTGTAGTATAGTGTAGTGTACTGTAGGGTCCTGTAGTATAGTGTAGGGTACTGTAGTGTAATGTAGTATAGTGTAGGGTACTGTAGGGTGCTGTAGTATAGTGTAGGGTACTGTAGGGTACTGTAGTATAGTGTAGTGTACTGTACGGTACTGTAGTATAGTGTAGGGTACTGTAGTATAGTGTAGAGTACTGTAGGGTACTGTAGTATAATGCAGTGTACTGTAGGGTACTGTAGGGTACTGTAGTATAGTGTAGTGTACTGTACGGTACTGTAGTATAGTGTAGGGTACTGTAGTATAGTGTAGAGTACTGTAGGGTACTGTAGTATAATGCAGTGTACTGTAGGGTACTGTAGTGCAGTGAGCAGAGAGAGGTGCAGACTCACACAGCGCAGTGCAGGGGGCTGAAGGGGTTCCCCTCAAACGAGCGGCAGCTCCCCTCCTTCTGCTCCAGCAGCACCTCAACACACCCCTCATGACCTGGAGACACACACACACGCGCACACAAGCTCACATAGGTCACATGACTGAATATGGGCTGCCCCTCGTGACCTGGAGACACACACACACACACACGCTCACACAGGTCACATGACTGAATATGGGCTGCCCCTCATGACCTGGAGACACACACACACACACACACGCTCACACAGGTCACATGACTGAATATGGGCTGCCCCTCATGACCTGGAGACACACACTAATATGAGAAATGCAGAGAACACACAACATGGGGACCAAATCTTTGGGGGGGCGGGGAAAGACTGCGGAAAACCAAACAGTTTTGGTGTAGTGGCAGGGCACACACACACTGCAAATAACTATTTTAGTCTTATATTTAGACGTAAAATCTTGTGTCTAATTACCCTTTTACTAAATAAGACAAAAAGACTGCCAAAGCGGTGAGACAGTTTTACTCATTTCAATATTTGCCAATGGGCAACATTGAAACAAGCGAATATTTTCTACTTGAGAGAAGAATGTAAGAAGTCTGATTACGAGCCTGTTGTTCAGACAGCCTTTGCTGCAGTGCAGTGATCCTGTAACTGTTTTTTTTTGGGGGGGGGGGGGTGGATTCTGACCGTTGTAGCAGGCCCAGTGCAGCGGGGTGTACCCCCGCTTGTCCCGGAGGGTAGGGGTGGGGGGCTCGGCGAGGGCGATGTTCAGGAGCTCGCTCAGCCAGGTGGCGTGGCCCCGTGCGGCCGCCAGGTGGATGGGAGTGCGCCCCCTGCTGTCCCCCAGGAGCACGGACGCCTCCTGCTCCAGAAGGCACTGCACGCTCTCCTCCTGACCACACAGGAGCTGCGGGGGGGGGGGGGGGGGACACGGAGCTCAGCGTCACCGAGGGAGGGGGAGAGGAGGGAGGAAGGGGGGAGAGGGGGAGGAGGGGGAGAGGGGGAGGGGGGGGGAGGATGGAGGAAGAGGACAGAGGGAGAGGACAGACAGAGGGAGAGGGGGAGGAGGGGGAGAGGATGGAGGAAGAGGACAGATGGAGAGGGGGGAGGAGGGGAGGAGGGGAGGAAAGGAGAGGAGAGGAAGAATGAAGGGAGAGGAGAGAGGGAGAGGAGAGGATGGAGGGAGTGGATGGATGGAGGGAGAGAACAGAGGGGGGGACGGGGGGGCGGAGGGAGAGGACAGAGGGCGGGACGGGGGGGGCGGAGGGAGAGGACGGGGGGGATGGGGGGGGCGGAGGGAGAGTACAGAGGGGGGGACGGGGGGGGCGGGCCGGAGGGAGAGGACAGAGGAGGAAGTTTCCGGAAGCTCACCCCCAGGTGCAGCGCAGTCAGTCCCTGTCTGTCGGCCGTGTCCACAGCGGCCTCCCTCTCCAGCAGCACCGACACGGCGTCCACATGCCCCCCCGCCACCGCCAGCATCAGGGGGGTCCTGGAGGGGGGGGGCACAGGCGTCAGGGACGGGGAACAGGTGTGTGTCAGGTGTGTGTCAGTCACTGTGTCATTCTCACTGTGTCATTTCTAATAACGTCCAGTGATACATTTCAGTATTGTGGCCCCCCGCCTGATAACCCACTCTGTCCCACACTGCTACTACGCTCCGAATTCCCTGAAAGAGGGACAGACGGAGACCAGGAGGACGGACGGACGGACGGAAGGCACTCACTGTCCCTGAGAATCCGCCGCGTCCACCAGCTCCGCGCCGTCAGAGTCCTCCAGCAGGAGGCGCAAGCAGGAAGTGTGACCGTTCAGCACTGGGGGGGAAAAAAAATGGCGGGAAAAACAGGAGGAGCCAATCAGTGAGCACGTAGCGGCTTAGAGACACGCCCACCCAGCCCAGCCCACCCCAGCCCAGCGTAAAGCCCCACCCCCACACAGGCCCCGACGAGCCGCCTACCTGCCAGGTGCACAGGTGTGCGTCCGCGGGCGGAGTCCCGACTCTTGGGCGACGCCCCCTGGCTCAGCAGGGTGTGGACGCAGTCGGTGTGGCCCCGGAGGGCCGCCAGCGCCAGAGGGGTGCGCCCAAACTCGTCCCCCTGGTCCACCTCCAGCGCCCCCTGGAGCAGCACCTCCAGCGCCTGGGTGTGGCCGTGGTACGCCTGTGGAGGAGGGTAACGCGCACGTCAGAAATATGCCCAATCGCACACCTATGCGGGTGCTTCCAGCTACCCAGAATCCATTTCACACATCGCTGCGCTCTGAAATGTGTCACCTGAGATTCTTAACGCAACACAAGCACGAGCTGCATTGTCAAGCATACCACCATGTACCCAGCTCCTGCTCCTGAAGCTAAGCAAGTGTGGGCTTGGTCAGTACATGGATGGGAGACATCCTGGGAAAGCTAAGTTTCAGTTAGAAGCGGCGTTGGTGGGCCAGCAGGGGGCAGACTTCCCTCCGGTCGAGGAAAGCGCAACACCCCAGTGCTATGATGGGGACACTGTGTTGTAGGAGATTCTGTCTCACGGGTGAGACGTTAAACAGAGGTCCTGACTCACTGTGGTCATTAAAGACCCCATGACACTCATGGGATCGGGGGGGGGGGGGGGGGGGGGGTTCCCCAGTGTCCTGTTTCCAACCTGACTCCTAATCATCCCGATTTAATTGGCTAAAAATATAGTGATGAGGGGGAAACTCGTCGTTTTTTGTTGTCCTCTGTGGGTCGTAACATTTTTCACTGAGGGTTCCCAGGGACCAGCAGGAGAGTTTCAAACTTACACCCACATCTAAAGAGGGAGGATGTTTCTAATGTGCATCTGACCCAGGACTGAAAGTGACACACTCCTCTACCAATACATTTAAATTGCATTTATCTGGCAGATACTTTTATCCAAAGCGATGTACAATTAAGTGCATAGCAAAGGTCACTGGAACAACTACAAAACACAGCTCTGATGAGGTACAATACTCATTTTGTACAGTTATTCAAAGCCATACTAACGTGATATTCCAAAGGGTTTCCACATACAGAGTACACTCCGGTGTACTTTTATTTAAGTACCAGAAAATTAATTCTACCCACAGTAAGAAGCCATTTCCAAGTCCTTTAAGTGACTCTGTTTTCTCTCACGGGGAAGAAGCACTGGATCCGGACACAAAGCTTCCATTCAGTGACACTGTATATCAAATCTGATCTAATTTATTCAGCGCATTTCACAGAACCTTCGCCCCAGTGCTGCCTGCAGCAGATCACAGCCTGAAATGCCCGGGAAAGCCAACCATAAATCGCTCTGCACAGCCGGACAGGGGAAGGGCATCGGGCCGCGCGCTTCCTTTCTGTGAATTTCCTCAGCCTCTCTGATCCTCTCTCTGCATGAGGAGGACGGCAGAACACACACTCGAGCCCTAAAGTGTACCGGTACCCGCCCTGCCGCCCTGCCCCCCGCCCACCCCCCCCCCCCCCTCCCCCCGACTCACTGCGAGGTGGAGCGGACTCCTGGTGGTGGGGGAGTCTGGGTCCTCCAGCTGGGCCTCGTCCTGGTCCAGGAGCTGAAAGAGAAAAAGAAAAACCAGAGTTAGGGTGTTATTTATCCAAAATGTAACGGACAGCAAACGCTGAATACGCTTCAGTCCTAAAACATTTTTTTGCTAAATACACTTCAGGCGCAGGTTATATCAAGAGAGACCACCGCTGGGGGCGAACACATTTCAATACAGTCAATTTGAAAAATGGACTGAAATTCAATTAATGAAGTAAAAAATTTCTCAGTGTTCTATGGGGATTTTTCCAATTGATTGATTCGATTACAGTTACTTTCTTGAATTAACTCAACCGAAGTGGTATCGATCAAAATCCTGTTCTGCATCTTTCTCTTTGCAGTATATTTTCTTAGTACATTAGTTTAGTCCATTTGGCATTTGAAACATGAGCCATGAAAATGTTTGCCAGCTAATATGATGCAGGGAAAAATGTGAGCTCAGTCCAGTGAGTGCAGAGGTACTGAACTAAATTTCTCTAGAAGACTTCTCTAGTTCAGCCAGCAACCCTTTATATCCCTGGGAGAGTTCCCGACATTCAAATTCCACTTTTTTATTTTCCTTTTCCAATGAATTCATAAACCTTAATTATGCTACTCTATAATTTACTCTAAAATGCAGCATCCATTAATCAGGCTAAATGATAGTTTAGTACATTTTTTGCATTGATACATCGGCACATGTAATTGACATTCCATATCAAACGCAGCCTTTCTTTGGTCAGAAAGACATGTTGCTGAGTAAGAAACTGAGGTCGGTCATTACTGAGATTCTCCAGCGTTTTGGCAAAGAGGCTAAGACCTCATATCTAAAGCATGACTACCCTACCCAGCTAATCCCTGAAAGTCTGTGGTGTGCAGTACCACATTCGACAAGCAGGTGGAAATCTGAACTCTTCTGGTTTCTTCGACCTCACGATATCAATCATAAGGATATTTTTGGAACACGAGCATTTTTCTCAAATAAAAAAAATATTTAACATTTTATATTTTGAACATGCGTGTTTGTGTTCAGTTCTACGTACACCAGCCCCTCTTATCAAAGCAATGTTCATTGTGGCCAGTGTGTATGTATGCGTGCGCATGTGCGTGCGTGCGTGCGTGCGTGCATGTGTTCTCACCAGCTCCAGGCAGTTTCTGTGTGAGAGTGTACGTGCGTGGGTGAGTGTGCGTGTGTGTGTGTGTGTGTGCATGCGTGCATGTGTGTTCTCACCAGCTCCAGGCAGTGTCTGTGTCCATACGCCGCTGCGTAGTGAACGGCACTGTAGCCCTGCTTGTCCTTCAGGCTCCCTGCTGCTCCACTCTGTAACAGGAACTCCAAGCACCTGGACACACACATACACACACACACACACACGCACGTACACACACAGAGAAACATACACACACATACACACGCACGCAAGCACACAGGAGTGCACACACACGCACACAAAGATACACACACACACACACAGAGGAATGCACACACACACACAGTGCACACACACACAAAGTCACACACACACACGCACAGAACACAGCACACACAGAGTGTGTGTGAATAAATTTGCACCCAGAATCATATCAGCTGCAGACTTCAAAGCACAATCAAGCCCAGAGCCGAGACAGGCAACAGCAGGCGGCCATGACAGTTAGTAACGGGGACGGGGACGGGGGTGGGGGGGGAGACGGCGACCACACGAGGACAGCAGCGCCTGAAAAAACAAGCGTTATGGGGACGTCCCGGTCACTGTGCGACCGTGAGCGGCTTCCACAGCTCTCTCCGTGAAGCTCACGGCTCACACGCACCGTCGTGAGGACATCTGCGCACGGGACGGCCGGCGCAAGCAGAGTTAAAACTGACAGGAGCCCCAAGCTCAGCCCCCCCCAAAAACAGAACGAGCGCAAGACAGAGCGTCGACGAGGGGTCCCCGCTAACACAGCGGCGCTAGCACGGGAGAGTAAAGCAGCACACCGGGGAGACAGACGCACAGGCGGACTGGCAGGGGAGCTGTTTTTGGAGTGGGGAGGCGGATGGGTTTGTTGCGTGTTGGGGGTTCGGTGGGGGGGGGGGGGGTAGATAGGGCGCCCCCTCCTCAGGCAGACTCACAGTGCAGCCTCTTTCTCTCTCTCCGCCTGAACTCCCTCGCTCTCCGGCTCCAGGGCCACACGCCGCCTTCAAACACACACACACACCCGCTGATGTCACACTGCAGTGCTAGCCACACCCATCTCTGAATTCTAGCACCCAGAGTAGCCAATTAGGCGAGGCCAAAATGAGCCACCTGACCCAGAGGCCCTTTAACAGAAATTCATATACAGAGCAGTTCACACAGCTTACATACGATCCATTTATACAGCTGGACATTCGCTAAAGCAATTCAGGCTCAGTAAATTGCTTTATGGCACAACGACAGCTCCCCACCCCCCGAGAATCGAATCCACAGCCCTGGCATTTGCATGCTCAGTTCCCGCATCATTATGCCACATTTACCCAGAGTGCACCGCGGCAACAGCCTGCACCGAGCCGGCAAGAGGAACCTCCACACACACACCAGCTTCGATGTCTCTGACTGTTCAGCTCCAATATTAATAACTATCAATTACTATCAATATTAATTAATATCAATTAATATCAATTAATATCAATTAAAATCAATGAATATAAATTAATATCAATTAAAATCAATTAATATCAACTACTATCAATGTCAATTACTATCAATGAATATCAATGAATATCAATTAATATCAATGCCTTCGGGATTTTGGCAAAGCAGCCAGGGAAGTGACTGGTTTTCATTCCCAAAATTTAATTTGAAACTTTCAAATTAATAATAAACTGTGTTTATTATTCCTATACACAATTCACTGTAATCAGAGGGAAGTATATTTACATAGAATACGTAGAATTAAAGCAGTTGGATTCACAATGCTAGACTCAAGTGTTAACAATAATTACAGTAAACTCCAGTAATTTACAGCCAGTTCTCAGCTAGGCTTTGGTGATTTAATTATTCTGGTGCCTGGCAGTATTAATTCCAGTAACAGTTCTGAAGTGCAGCCACTTGTTTGCTGACACTTATGCTTTAAATCGTCTCTCCTGAAATGCGTTTCATAATGTGCTTGACCTCCTACTCAGCGACTGTGAGATTAAGCGAGTGAACAGTGGAAGCAGTCATCAATACCATCACGCACTGCAGCCTGATCAAGACCATCATGCACTGCAGCGTGAGGTTGAGGCGGCCTGTTCAGGTCTTTAATCACCCCGTAACCATGTGACGGCGAGTCACGAAAGAGATCTGGCCTGGCGCTCGCTCTGCACGCAGGAATCAGCAGTGCTGCGGCCGAACAAAACCCAAATCTAAACGCACGACTCCAAGCCTGAAAAAATGGGGGGAACTACGCACTGCGAACTGCGCCGAAATACATCACCGCTCCCCTGCAGAGCCGCTGCTGAGGTTTCTGCTCCCACACACTCCACACGGTGTCCTGGTTTCTGCGCACTTTTTTTTGGAAAGTCCCCTTCCCCCTGGGAGGGCGGGGGGGGGGGGGGGGGTTTGTGTCTTTGTAAAGCAGCACCTGCAGACAGCGGAGGCTGGGTTCTGTTGAGAAAGCATCTGCCCGACGCGGTTCTGCTTGCCGAGGCATCTTTTCCCCCCGGGCTCTCCCCCCCGCCCCCCCCCCCCCCCCCCCGCCGTTTAAAATAGCGCACAGGAGACCGGAGGGGCGCGGAGCTGCACCCGCATCCGCACCCCCGGGGAGGTGTACGCTGTCAGGAGCCCGTCCGGCTGGCACAGTTTCACACCTCTTTCACTGCGCAAAAAACGCCCCGACCAAAAAACTACACGCAGCACACGCTCACCTGCGGAGGAACTACATCTCCCAGCATGCTTAACAGAGCTCTCGTGCATACCCGGCTGACATATCATAAGACTTCACATGTGACACCTGCGCATTGCGGGACATGGCAGGTTTAAGCTGGTTTACAATTACTGCAAGTCAACAGCATGGATGTCAACCGATTGACAAGAGACAGTCAGCCAATCAAAGCTCATCAAACACCAGCCCCTACTATCTCCTACGGAAACCAGAGGTACACAGCATATTAATCCCCCCCCCACCCCCCCAACCCCCCACCCCCCCACACACATACAATCATAAAGGCATGAAACACGGCAGGCTTGCCGAACCCGACCGTTAAAGACCAGACCTGAGAAGGTGCAAAACGCACTTTCAGGCTGCAGGTAAACTGGTGAGTCTACGCGGCTGGTCTGGCCCCTCGTCTCTCGTCTCCTCTTCTTCTGTGGTGCTTACGCGATGGCCTCAGGTCAGCATCACGCGATGGCGCATCGCTGTGACTCTGCCACCGGTGACCCGCCAGACGCTAGCCAAGTGGTGCTGTCGCTAACGCGGCTTCGACATTTACCTCATCTAATCAGCGACCTTTCACCCTCGCCGCTCCAAGCATGTCTGCCTCTCCCGCTCGCGCGCGGCTCTTAAAGGAGAACCTGCGAACCGAAGGGTTTATACCCAGCTATCCGTCTCCGTACACGACCCCCACGGTTTTACAGCCCGATATCAGACAGAACTGTCAGCTCGTTACGCTCCATTTCCATCTTCTGAATCTTCTGCACTGGGCAGGATTTCAAAGGTCTGGACCCAGGCAAGCGGTCTTACGCACCCGAGAGTAGCGTTATGGAGAAAATGACCTTCGACCTTTTCCCATCACCGCAGCCGTATCAGTACGAGGAAAGCGACCGTGCAGGTGTAGCATGAGAGGAGAAGTCATCGTTTTGGAGAGGAGAAGTCATCGTTTTGGAGAGGAAAGAGCGCTCGCTGTGATGGCTACAGCATCTGCATTACAGCACTGGCCTAAAATTAGTCTAAAATTAGACGAAACCCTGATTAATATGCGCGTGGGACAACAAACAGGCTCCTTCTTCAAGGCCAACCACCTGTTCCAGCATTCAGACACCTCTGTTCAAGGGTACGTAGCGGGCTATCTGTTTTAAAATGCACCGAGAACACAAACCTCTCGCCAGCTGATCCCTTTCTTATCGTTAGTCATCGCGCGAAAAAATGCCAACATTCGCCGTCATCTCTCACTACTTACGGATGTAGCGATTTGCACATTTTCCAAACAAATAACTCTTGAATCACTTTTTTTTTTCTGGCCAGCGCCCCGAGATTGTTTGACCGAATGATAAAAATGTTTTAACGGCTGTTGAAGTAAGAACTGGCTCTGTGTAACTGGGCAGTGCTGAAACTATTTGAACTGCATATTAGGGTTATGGGTTAAAGGAGTGGGCTCTCTTAGTGGATGCGGTCAGTGGTCAGTTTACGGTCAGTGCCTGGGCAGTCTGTGGTTAGTCTGCAGTCAGTTTTCAGTCAGTTTTTGGTCAGTGCGCGGTCAGTTTGCGGGCAACCCCTCACCTCCTGTCCAGGTCTGAGGCAGCGGCATAGTGCAGAGCAGAGCGCCCCCACTGGTCAGTGGCGTTAATGCAGGTCCCGCACGACACCAGCGTCTCCAAGCAGTGATAATGACGACTGGCAGCGGCGTAGTGTAGAGGGGTTCTGTGGAGACACACATACACACACACAGACACACACACACACACACACACACACACACACACACACACACACACACAATCACACACACACACACACACACACAATCACACACACACACACACACACACACAGACAGACACACACACACACACAATCACACACACACACACACACACACATG
>NC_049203.1:68844017-68854017 GCF_013347855.1 Anguilla anguilla | reverse complement strand
ATTATCATACACCGCTAACACAGCACACACATTATCACACACCACTAACACAGCACACACACATTATCACACACCACTTACCCAACACACACACATTATCACACACCACTTACCCAACACACACATACATTATCACATAGCACTTATCCAACACACACACATTATCACACACCACGTGTCCTGATTGGGAATACAACCTGCAACCTTTGGGTCACAAGCCCAGTTCCCTTCCCAATATGCTACACAGCACACAGTAAGTTAGCGGTCTCACCGTTCTGGATCAGAGTCTGGGAACGAGTGAAGCGTCCATGGACCGCGGTCATGTGGAGAGGGCTTTTACCATCCCGACTCTGAGAGAGAGAGAGAGAGAGAGAGGGAGGGAGGAGGGAGGGAGGGAGGGAGAGAGAGGGCGGGGGGGAGGGGGAGGGAGCAGAGAAGAGAAAGAGAGGGAGGGAGGGGGGTAGGGGGAGAGAGCAGAGAAGAGAGAGGGAGGGAGGGAGGGGGGTAGGGGGAGAGAGCAGAGAAGAGAGAGAGAGAGGGACAGAGAGAGGGCAGGAGAGACAAGAAGGGAAAGGGGGGGAGAGACAGAAAGGAAGAGAGAGGGGTGGAGGGAAGGGAAGAGAGAGAGAGAGGGAGAAATTCAACACAACCTCAGTGGGTATCAGAGTGATGAAGGCAGTTGGGGGGGCATTTAGATCCAACGGATTTACAATAAGGGGGGGGGGAGGGGGGGGCCCACCTGCACGTTGACGTCGGCGCCGTTGTTGACCAGGAACTCGAGGCAGAGGGCGCCGTGTGTGGACGCGGCGGCGAAGTGCAGCGGGGTGAAGCCCTTGTTGTTGGGCTGGCTGACGTTGGCGCCGTAGTCGATGAGCTCGTTCACCACGGCGTCCTGCCCGTTAAAACAGGCCACATGCAGCGCTGTGTTCCCGAAGGCGTTGGCCTCGTCGATCTGAGACACACACACACACACACACACACACACACACACACACACACACACGCATGAGTACACACACACACACACACACACACACACACACGCACGCACGCATGAGTACACACACACACACACACACACACACACGCACGCATGAGTACACACACACACACACACACACACGCACGCATGAGTACACACACGCACACACACACACACACGCATGAGTACACACACACACACACACACACACACACACACGCACGCATGAGTACACACACACACACACACGCACACACACACATAAGTACACACACACACACACACACACACACACACACGCATGAGTACACACACACACACACACACACACACGCATGAGTACACACACGCACACACGCACGCATGAGTACACACACACACACGCACGCACGCATGAGTACACACACACACACACGCACGCATGAGTACACACACACACACGCACACACGCACGCATGAGTACACACACACACACGCACGCACGCATGAGTACACACGCACACACGCACGCATGAGTACACACACACACACGCACGCACGCATGAGTACACACGCACACACACACACACGCACGCATGAGTACACACACACACACGCACACACGCATGAGTACACACACACACACACACACGCACGCACGCATGAGTACACACACACACACACACACACACATGCATGAGTACACACACACACACACACACACACACGCATGAGTACACACACACACACACACGCATACAGAATATGTGAATGGACTTGCATTTAGCAGCGTGCCCCACCCCTGTGCAGAGGGCTGTGATTGGCTGAGTACCTCGACTGACAGGTTGAGAAGGTGCTTCACCACGGCGATGCGGCCGTTGGAGGCGGCGGCGTGGAGGGGCGTGTACCCGCGCTTGTCCTTGCAGCTAATCTCCGCCCCCTGGCTGACCAGCAGACACACCACGTCCAGGTGACCTGCAGGAACGCACACCAGGAACCCATAATCTGTAATGTTAACCTGTAATGTTCACTTCAGCTCAAGAGACTGGTGTGTGTGACTGGTATTTGTAGTCCTGTAATGTAACTTTAACTCCAGTGACTGGTATTTGTAGTCCTGTAATGTAACTGTAACTCCAGTGACTGGTATTTGTAGTCCAGACGGCGGCAGGCTCACCCATGTAGGCGGCCCAGTGCAGCGCGCGGCCGTCCTTCTTGTCGAAGGCGTTGATGTTGGCCCCCTTCGCCAGGAGGAGGCTCACCATCTGGGAGAGAGAGAGAGAGAGAGAGACAGACACACAGAGAGTCTGTAACGGCTCACACGGTCACCCGCGCCCGGGCGTGTGAGTCACTGTCTGCTGGCCACAGTGCAGGATATCTGACCCCCTGACCTGTCCTCGCTGGCGTCTGAGCCTCTGAGTATCAGTGTGTGAAAGCGTCAGCTCCGCATGACGGAAAGTCACCTGACTGCGTGTTGCAGTACCTCAGTGTGCCCGATGAGGGCGGTAGAGTGCAATACCTCAGTGTGCCCGGTGGGGGCAATGTGGTGCAGTACCTCAGTGTGCCCAGTGGGGGAGGTGTGGTGCAGTACCTCAGTGTGCCCAGTGGGGGCAGTGTGGTGCAGTACCTCAGTGTGCCCAGTGGGGGCAGTGTGGTGCAGTACCTCAGTGTGCCCGGTGGGGGCAGTGTGGTGCAGTACCTCAGTGTGCCCGTTGAGGGCAGTGTGGTGCAGTACCTCAGTGTGCCCGATGGGGGCGGTAGAGTGCAGTACCTCAAGTGTGCCCAGTGAGGGCAGTGTGGTGCAGTACCTCAGTGTGCCCAGTGGGGGCAGTGTGGTGCAGTACCGCAGTGTGCCCGTTGAGGGCAGTGTGGTGCAGTAGCAGTGTGGTGCAGTACCTCAGTGTGCCCAGTGGGGGCAGTGTGGTGCAGTACCTCAGTGTGCCCGTTGAGGGCAGTGTGGTGCAGTAGCAGTGTGGTGCAGTACCTCAGTGTGCCCAGTGGGGGCAGTGTGGTGCAGTACCTCAGTGTGCCCGTTGAGGGCGGTAGAGTGCAGTACCTCAGTGTGCCCGTTGAGGGCGGCGTGGTGCAGTACCTCAGTGGGCCCGGTGGGGGCAGTGTGGTGCAGTACCTCAGTGTGCCCAGTGAGGGCGGTAGAGTGCAGTACCTCAGTGTGCCCGGTGGGGGCGGTAGAGTGCTGTACCTCAGTGTGCCCGGTGAGGGCAGTGTGGTGCAGTACCTCAGTGTGCCCACTGGGGGCAGTACCTCAGCGTGCCCAGTGGGGGCAGTGTGGTGCAGTACCTCAGTGTGCCCGTTGGGGGCAGTGTGGTGCAGTACCTCAGTGTGCCCGTTGAGGGCGGCGTGGTGCAGGGCGGTCCGCCCGCCGCGGTCCGACACGTTGACGCTGCTCAGCAGCGGGATGATGACCTCGGCGCAGCGAAGGGCCTTGTTGGCGGCTGCCACGTGCAGCGGCGTCTGCCAGTTCTTGTCCCGCGCGTTCACGTCCGCCGAGTGGCGGATCAGCACCCGCACCGCCTCCTGCCGCACACAACACGCCACACACACGCGTGAGACACGGGCACACCAACATACACTCCACACACACGGGTACACCAACCTACACGCCACACACACAGGTACACCAACATACACGCCACACACACGGGTACACCAACCTACACGCCACACACACAGGTACACCAACATACACGCCACACACACGGGTACACCAACATACACGCCACACACACAGGTACACCAACCGACACGCCACACACACGGGTACACCAACATACACGCCACACACACAGGTACACCAACATACACGCCACACACACAGGTACACCAACATACACGCCACACACACAGGTACACCAACCTACACACCACACACATGGGTACACCAACATACACGCCACACACACGCGTGAGACACGGGCACACCAACATACACCCCACACACACGGGTACACCAACATACACGCCACACACACACGCAAAACTCAATTTTCCCCAAAGCAATTTTCACAAGTCAGGCAGGTACAATTTTAATCACATGGAAAAAGCATGATCCTAAGACTGCACTATTATTAATTAAATAGTGATTTCAATATGAATTTGTGGAACATCCGTAGTGTGTGTGTGTGTGTGTGTGTGTGGGTGCGTTTGTGTGTGTGTGGTGTGTGTGGTGTGTGCGTGTGTGTGTGTGGTGTGTGGTGTGTGTGGTGTGTGGTGTGTGTGTGTGTGCGTGTGGTGTGTGCGTGTGGTGTGTGCGTGTGTGTGTGTGGTGTGTGTGGTGTGTGCGTGTGTGTGTGTGGTGTGTGTGTGTGCGCTTGCGGGCACGCTTGGCGCTGCCCACCTCACTGCGGGATGCCACGGCGCGGTGCAGAGGGGTCAGCCACATGTTGTCTTTGGCATTGACACGGGCCCCTGCACAGCAGGAGACAGAGACAGTAACACAGTTATTAACACAGCCCATACCTCCTCAGAGAAGAGCTTCGCCCCCTGCGCTATTCTGAACATTCAGAGCACATGCGCTCGATCAGCTTCTATAGATAATAAAACCTTTTAAATGCTTTAAGGCGCAATATAACAAATACGTGATTAGAATGTTAACTGAATGAAAGAATTCTTAACTGAACATTCTAATGCTGATGTCATAATCACTACTGGTGAACTGAAAGCAGTGGAGTTCTAGAACACTACTTAGAATTTTGAAGAAAACATTGCAAAAAACCTGCACTTCAGAGGGATAAACAACTTGAACTGCCGAAGTTGCTACCATATCTAACCACAGAAATTGAGGTGGTTCCCTAACTGACTGAAGATTTAAACTGAACCAACGGCTAAGGCGGACACAGCCCTGTACCAGGCTGATATAGCAAGACCTGCATGGGGAAGTGAGGAGGAGGGAAGAGAGGAGAGACAGAATAAAAAAAGAGGGGTGAGAGCGCACCGGAGAGAATGAGCAGCTCCGTGATCTCAGCATCACCGAGGAACGCTGCAGCGTGGAGCGGAGTACGCTTCTCTGCATCCTGAGAGAGAGAGAGAGAGAGAGAGGGAGGAGGGGGGAGGGGGGAGGGGGGAGAGAGAGGGAGAGAGAGAGAGAGAGAGACAGAGAGAGAGAGGAGGGGGGAGAGAGAAGGGGAGATGAGGGTGAGAGAGAGAGAAAGACAGGGGGGAGAAGAAGGGGGAGATGGGGGTGAGAGGGAGAGAGAGAGACAGAGAGAGAGAGATAAAGGGAGAAAGAGAGAGAGGGGGAGGGTAGAGAGAGAGGGAAGAGGAGAGGGAGAGAGAAGGGGAGACAGATAGAGAGAGAGAAAGAGAGAGGAGGGTAGTGTGGGGGAAAGAGACAGAAAGATGGAAATAGAAAAGGGAGAGAGAGAAGAGAGGGAAGAGGGTGTGAGAGAGAGAAAAATAGAGAGATATGATGCAGATTGGAGAGAGAGAGAGAGAGAGAGAGGAGGGGTCATTGAGTCACCACCGGGCACAGACGTACATCAACCCACAAGATAATCACAAAAATGTGTTTTCAGGAAAAAATATACCCATGAGTGATTTTCTGCTTTTTAAATTTCCAAAATGATGCTCTACCAGCAAATAAGCACCTAGGAAGCCCCGTCAAATTAATATCTCATTTGCATTTCCGATCTTTTCATAAATTCTGCTCATTTACGAATATTGTATGATCTCATCGTTAGTACAGAAATAAAATGAATATTAAAAACTGGTCCTGAAAACAGACAAAATTGAACAGATTTGTTAGAAAAAATGAGATAACAGCAAAGAATAGTAAACAAGTTACAGTGTGAGAGTCAGATGAGAAAAGAGCCTTTGCAATATTCAGTATTATATTGCAGACTCTTTATCTCCCAATGCTGTGCCAGCCCATCTCAGTGTTCCCTGCATTCTCCCTGTGCTCTCACTGTGTTCTCCCTGCGTTCTCCCTGTGTTCTCCCTGCGTTCTCTCTGCGTTCTCCCTGCGTTCTCTCTGTGCTCTCCCTGTGCTCTCTCTGCGTTCTCCCTGCGTTCTCCCTGTGCTCTCTCTGCGTTCTCCCTGCGTTCTCCCTGTGCTCTCTCTGCGTTCTCCCTGCGCTCTCTCTGCGTTCTCCCTGCGTTCTCTCTGTGCTCTCCCTGCGTTCTCTCTGTGCTCTCTCCCTGCATTCTCTCTGTGCTCTCCCTGTGCTCTCACACCAGCCCATCTCAGCGTTTCTCTGCGCACCATTGCAGCCGCTCTCCCACATCCCGCCCCGCCCGCTGAGCAAACAGAGGCTGGCGGTGCCCATCGGCATTCTGGGAATTGTGCGGGAGGCAGCTACGGCTAGGGCCTGACGCTGGGCTCAAACGCGTTGCGTCACATTCGTCTGGCAGACGCTTTCATCCAAAGCGACTGAACAATAAGCGCATGCCGAAGGTCACAGGAGCACCTGCAGAACACCGGCCCCATAAGGCACAGGACCCATTTTGCGGAAGCCAAAGGCGGGTTTGCGGGCGAGTACGCTCGGATAAGATGGACGCCAGGCGGCTGGTGGGGGTGAACAGACAGAGCTCTTACCAGCGTGTTGATGTCCTCGGATTTGTAGATGAGCATACGGATCTCCTCAGGGTCTCCATGGAAAATGGCCTGGATTAGGGGAGGCTGGGGGGGGGGGGGGGTCGGGGGGGGCAGGGGGGGTCAGGGGTGGGCACAGCTCACGATTAGTCACAACCCAGGACGGCCATTACAAAGCATTTGACATTCAAATTTTTCTACAGCTTCCAAGGTCACACATTCAAATGTCCTAAACCCACTCTCCCCGCCCCTGACCCCCTCTCTGTCACTCCGCGGTCAAACGCCGATGCCGAAACTCGATCTGGAGCGATAGCGAACGCAGTCTCTCCGCCACCGGGCCGCACTTTCAAAACGACCAACCCCGCCCACCTCCCGCCCAATCGCTAACGGACGACCGCCATCCTCGCTCGTCCCGACCGCGAGCAGGAAACTGAGCGCCGTCTGTTTTCCCCCCACGTCCACCCTGTTTACACATCACACCAAAAACAAGCACCTGCTCTCAGGCCTCCAATGCAAATGCGACATCATAGCCTTCAGCCATCAACTGCAGATCATGCGACACGAAGGTCATATTGCAGGAGACCTCCGCTGATTAAGTCTAAAGATCTGTGCTCGACTACCCCTCCTTGCACTGCCTACAGGAGAGCGACTGAATCGCAATCGATTAGTCTGGACTGAGGCAGCATTCATCGAGGCAACATTCATTCAGACAGTTCTGACTGTTTTTTAAAAAGGCATCGCATCGACAGTTCCGACAAAAAAGGCAAACAAGCTGTTGGTGTTCAGAGAGGAAGTCACAGACAAAGGATAATGTTCTAGGGTGACCTTGATGAACAGAATATCCAGTCTGGTCAGCCCACTGTGCATTTCAGAAAAGGATCAGATGGGGTGAAGTGCAGTTACTAAGTATCGACACGATAATCGCCATGGCTGCAGACCACATGTCGAGGCATCCAGTCGGAATCAGATACAGAACCAGGACATTTTTTTTCTTCTCTAGTTCAGACTGGAAGTGATCAGTTCACAGTCTAACAGGATTAAGGTTTAAACACGGACACCGTTTCTAGTTTTTTTTTGTTGTTTTGTTTCTCTGAAGGGATTTGGAACCTCTCAGGAGGACACACACATCACCGCGGCAACAGCGTCTCACTTCCTGCCCCTCCCTCCGCCCTACCCCCTACATCTCTTCTTCCTCTCTCTCTCTCTCTCTCTCTCTTTCTCTCTCCTTCTCAGAAGTGACAAGAGGAAGCCCAAACTACGTTTTCGCTTCCTCTCTCTCTCTCATGCGCACACACACACACACACACACAACCTGCCGTAGAGGAATGACTCATCTCTCCCCTTTAACGTTTCGGTCTGACAGGGTGAGAAGGCGCTTGTGCCCAATATGACCATATTTGTTCACTAATGATCCAGGAGGAGCGCAGCGAAACCTCACCTCAGCGAAACGCTTTGGATAAAAGCGCTATATAAAAATAAATGCAATCCATTCACCCCAGCTGCTCCTTTGTGGCTGTAGTGACTGTGTGACTGATTAGGGGGGACAGGTGGAAGGCAGGGATTGATCAGGGTTCTCAACCAGGTTTCATTCATACGGAACCTCTTATCTGTTTAAACAGGAAGTTCCACCAGCGCAGACCCGTTGCAATATAGACCGTTTGAGGAAGGCACAAGGGGAGCGTGACATATACAGAACAGGGCTACCAGCAAAGCTGCAATGTCACCGACACACTGAATGTGAGCAGCAGGAAGAGCCACATTGTCTGTCTGTCTCACTCACACACACACAAACGCACGCAGACGCATACACACGCACACACGCAGACGCATACACACGCACGCAGAAGCATACACACACGCACACACGCAGACGCATACACACGCACGCAGAAGCATACACACACGCACACACGCAGACACATACACACGCACGCAGAAGCATACACACACACACACTCACACTCACACTCACACATACACACACCCACCCGCACACAACCCCACACCCACACACAAACACACAGGTGTATCTACACACACAGACAAACCCCCCCCCCCCCCCCCCCCCCACACACACACACACACACACACACACACATACACATACACGTGCAAGAACCAAGACATTTTGCCCCAGGAACCTGCTGCCCCCCTCTCCCTCCCCAGTCCCCAGGAAGCCCAAACTCCTGCCACACCTGGGCCTTTCAGTGAAGACAACGACTGATGCAGAGCAGACCTCATAATCAAACCGTGAAAAATGGATGAATGTTCTGGAATGGCTGCCACAGTCCCCAGACTGGAATATTATAAATGGACTGCATTTATATAGCGCTTTTATCCAAAGCGCTTTACAATTGATGCCTCTCATTCGCCAGAGCAGTTAGGGGTTAGGTGTCTTGCTCAAGGACACTTCGACATGCCCAGGGCGGGGTTTGAACCGGCAACCCTCCGACTGCCAGACAATCGGTCTTACCTCCTGAGCTATGTCGCCCATATAATCGAAAGGCCTGCAGGGAGAACGCAAACACGCAACGCGTGCGAGGGCAGCTACGGGCATTTCTGCGCCAGGGGAATTCTGCAGGGAAGAGCGGGAAAAAATTCCGAAGACAAAAAACACGGAATGACTAAGCTGGCTGGAGGACACGTTTGTAAGCAGTGATCCAGCAGAGGAGGCGTTGGTTTAAGTACAAACTGACAGGGTTCCAAACTTTTGCAAACACCACGTTCACTTCATTAGTCTTAATCTGTAAAAAATTCAAAAAAAAATAGTAATCATGCGTTCAAAATTTGTAGAAAGATGTCACGTTTAACTTTGCACTGAGCAGAGGTCAGGTCAACTTCAGTTCACTAAAGATTCATTGTAAGGCACACTTTGACCAGTGTTGCTGTATGAACACATACAGGAATTGCAACACAAAAATGCACAACAGGAAAACACAGGCGTGCACACACACACAATCACACTCACACAGGCGCACACACATGCACACACACACAAGTATGCACAGACATGCCCATGGACACACACACACAATCACACTCACACAGGCGCACACACACACACACACAAGTATGCGCAGACATGCCCATGGACACACACACACATGTACACACACACACACACACACACACACACTCTCACACACCTACACACACACTCACACACACACACGCAGAGCAGCTGACTGTTGGCCCAGTCACAGCGTTCACATCTGTAAGATGACAGCAGTATGGGGACACGGAGGCAGGGACACCAGGGGAGCGGAGGTCAGCCAGTTAGGACGCTCGCCATCTCGAACGAGCACATTCCCCCAAACGCCACACTACTTTCTCACTGACAAACAAACCTTCCAAACACAGGGCCCATTGTTACCACACACAACGCCCCCCCCCCCCCCCCCCCTCCCTACTCTCACAGCCAATGACTGGGCTGCAAAAGCCCCTTTCCTCCAATAGGGCGGCGGAATTCACCCAACCATCCAATGAGCACAGAT